>NC_053135.1:10655256-10657756 GCF_010015445.1 Perca fluviatilis
ATGGGCACCAAGTTTCCTTATATTATGCTGAAATAGCTCAATTGGGAGAGTGTCAGCCTAAAGCTCTGAAGGTTCCTGGTTCAACTCTGGGTGTTGGCAGCATTGGACCTGTCTTTTGGGGACACATGGTTAGAAATGCTGTTCCGGTTTGTCACTACATTCCCTATGATGTTCCGTTGGAACCAAAATGTTTTTCCATTGGTTGTTTGTTTACTAAATGGATGACTGGACGGAGACACTGTCCACAGGGAGTTGCCACCTGATTGGCACCACATTTTGTACTTATGCGCCAAAGTAGCTCAGTTGGGAGCAAGTTAGACTGAATATCTGAAGGTCCCTGATTCAGTCCTGGATTTCGGCAGCATTGGACTGGTCTTTTGGCAACACATGGTTAGAAATGCTGGTCAGGTTTGTCACTAAATTCCCTATGAAGTTCCGTTGGAACCCACATGTTTTACCGTTTGTTTTTGTTGACTAAATGGATGAATGGGACGGAGACACTGTCCACAGGGAGTTGGCCGAAGGAACGTTGTGGCAGTGGTTCTGCCCACTGTGGACCGGACCTTGGAGCAGCTCGGCTGGGCCATTTCTGTCTCTGTCTGCAGCAGTAGGTAACGTTTTGTGTTTTCCCACCAACAGCCCCCTAAGAGAATGTAGAAAGTTGCTGACTTTTTTCGGGATGTTTTCTTATACACCTGATGGGCACCAAGTTTCCTTATATTATGCTGAAATAGCTCAATTGGGAGAGTATCAGACTAAAGCTCTGAAGGTTCCTGGTTCAACTCTGGGTGTTGGCAGCATTGGACCTGTCTTTGGGGACACATGGTTAGAAATGCTGGTCCGGTTTGTCACTACATTCCCTATGAGGTTCCGTTGGAACCAAAATGTTTTCCATTGGTTGTTTGTTTACTAAATGGATGACTGGACGGAGACACTGCCACAGGGAGTTGCCACTGTGGCCACATTGTACTTAGTTAGTTAAGCATACTATATCTGAAGGTCTGTATGGATCGCATTGGAATGGTCTTTGGCAACACATGGTAAAATCTGGTGTTTGTCACTAAATTCCTATGAAGTGTTGGAACCCACATGTTTTACCGTTTTTTTGTACTAAATGGATGACTGGATGGAGACACTGTCCACAGGGAGTTACGAAGGAACGTTGTGGCAGTGGTTCTGCCCGCGTGGACGGACCTTGGAGCAGGCTCGGCTGGGCCATTTCTGTCTCTGTCTGCAGCAGTAGGTAACGTTTTTGTGTTTTCCCACCAACAGCCCCCTAAGAGAATGTAGAAAGTTGCTGACTTTTTTGGGATGTTTTCTTATACACCTGATGGGCACCAAGTTTCCTTATATTATGCTGAAATAGCTCAATTGGGAGAGTATCAGACTAAAGCTCTGAAGGTTCCTGGTTCAACTCTGGGTGTTGGCAGCATTGGACCTGTCTTTTGGGGACACATGGTTAGAAATGCTGGTGGGCCGTTTGTTTGTACATACATTCCCTATGAGGTTCCGTTGGAACCAAAATGTTTTTCCATTGGTTGTTTGTTTACTAAATGGATGACTGGACGGAGACACTGTCCACAGGGAGTTGCACCGGAAAGTTGGCGCAGTGGTTCTCCTCGATGTGGAAGGACCCCGAACAGCTCTGCTGGCGTTTCTGTCTCTTGCAGCAGCAGGTAACGTTTTGTGTTACGAACATCCCCCAATGGTATGTACAATTGCTGATTTCTGAAATGTCTGTCATTTAACGAGGTGTTTTGTTTTCCCCGTAACGGCCACCACGTTCTATGCTCTTTTGCTGAAATAGCTCAGTTGGGAGAGCGTTAGACTGAAGATCTGAAGGTCGCTGGTTCAATCCTGGGTTTCAGCAGCATTGGACAATGGTTTTGGGGACACAAGGTTAGAAATGCTAGTCCAGTTTGTCACAAAATTTCCTATGAGGTTCCGTTGGAACCCAAATGTTTTACCATTGGTTGTTTGTTTACTAAATGGATGACTGGACGGAGACACTGTCCACAAGGAGTTGATGACGGAACGTTGTGGCAGTGGTTCTGCCCGCTGTGGACGGACCTTGGAGCAGCTCGGCTGGGCCATTTCTGTCTCTGTCTGCAGCAGTAGGTAACGTTTTTGTGTTTTCCCACCAACAGCCCCCTAAGAGAATGTAGAAAGTTGCTGACTTTTTTTCGGGATGTTTTCTTATACACCTGATGGGCACCAAGTTTCCTTATATTATGCTGAAATAGCTCAATTGGGAGAGTATCAGACTAAAGCTCTGAAGGTTCCTGGTTCAACTCTGGTGTGTTGCAGCATTGGACCTGTCTTTTGGGGACACATGGTTAGAAATGCTGGTCCGGTTTGTCACTACACATTCCCTATGAGGTTCCGTTGGAACCAAAATGTTTTTCCATTGGTTGTTTGTTTACTAAATGGATGACTGGACGGAGACACTGTCCACAGGGAGTTGCCACCTGATTGGCACCACATTTTGTACTTATGCCAC
>NC_053135.1:11562756-11737756 GCF_010015445.1 Perca fluviatilis
CACCCCTACTTGCAACGTCTAATTCTCTCTAGTGTTTTGTTAGCAGTTCATAATGGACTAGCAATAGAAATGATAACAAGTGGTAAATGTGATAAATCACAGACAAATGCATCCACATCAAATCATTTGTTTTATGTAAATAAAATACAAATTCATCAAAAATAAAAAATAAAATTCTGCCCCAAACGAGTCCGCTGAGCAGTGCTCAAAGTACATAGGCTACTTTACACATACAGTGGATTTGCAGAACTTAACCCTGGGCATCTATGTCACTAAATCGTAACAATTCCATGCAACACAAGTGTTTTTATTATTAAAATAACCTACAATGTTGAGAAAATTCAGCTAACATCACCACTAGTCTTTTGGATTTCATATTTAACACGTAGCCTACCTTGGCCTCTGGTGCTGCGTGTGGATCCGCTCTACAGTCTTCTATTTGTGAATTTTTACGTTGAAACACGAGAGGATAATAACGATCGTGTGAATCGTGCTCACAATTCTGCAGCAGCGGTGCGCACATATAGTTTTACGACTCTGTCCGTCAAGGGAGAAAGTCTTAAGCAACCACTGATAGGGGATTTGTATATTACCTTTGCCTAAATGGCGACCCTTTCTAAAATAACGCTGGTTTTGTGATGTTGGCAATTCTAAACTGATGCGTGCAGTGCGCCGTAGAAGCATCAAATGAGGCGCGTCAGTTCAGCGCGTTTGTGCCTTCGTCAGCGTGAGAAATACAAGGTGTGGCGTGTGAGCGTGTTAACTGGTTGAAATGCGCTTGAGAGCCCCGCCCATAGTTAGCATTGCAATGTTTGTGACGTTTTTATGAACGTTTGTTAACTTTAGCCTTTATCCTGTGTTGTCAGATCTCGCGAGAGTTTGTTGCTGAGACAGAACAGCCCGTTCCGTTCATGAGAATGCGATGGACAGAAACAGGTCTCCAACAAAGTTGGAAATGTCAGAAAGATGGTTCCAGCGTTTACTTTGGTAACTATGGGGCAAAAGAATCGGTCATACTCTGTGTTCATGTTCACGACTCCCATTAGAATCAATGAAGTCAGGACCTGCCGGTAGTCCCCTGAAGAGCCATGGCAGTTGCAAAACCCACGTCACACAGATACAGGGAATTACTCTGAGTTGGGGTTGCTCTGTTCTTTTTCTCATTTAGATTTTTATTGAATTCTTAATAGCGGATAAGTACAGGGTTGGTGATACATTTCTAAATTTCTAAATTGTGGCATACACATATGACATGTCGCAGAGGAAAAATTAAACTTGAAAAATAAAGTAAGAAGTATGAGGGGGAAATCCAGTCTACGGAAGGACAAAGAAGCTATGTTGTATTTAGTCTCTGATTTCTTGGGCTGAGTTTTCATTAGCGCTTGTGTAGGTCCAAAAAAGATCCCAGGAGGTAATCCCATCCTCCTTGTTAGCCAACAGTTTGTGAAGTCCAGTCCATTAGTCCAGTCTTTCAGATTAGGAGATACAGCAGTTTTCCAGTGTCTTAAAATAACTCTAGAAGCTGTGACCAAGCCCACCATAATGACAGAAAAAGTTCTTTTTGATATATTTGGTATTTGTGATCTGTCCCCTAATAAACATATGGCAGGAGTCAGGGGAATCACTGCAGCTGACCAGTTACTCAGGAAGTCCACAACTTTGACACAGAATTGACTCACTAATGCACATTCCCATACACAGTGAAGAAAAGTTCCTATCTCTGTTTTACACTTCCAACACATTATCATTCATCAATTTAATTCTATGTAGTCGCACAGGGGTATGATAATATCTATGCATTATGGGGCGTCTCTGTTCTAAACCTTCTCTGAAAATATCTTGACATCTACCCGATGGATTGGCAGCATTTTGTACCGACATTCATGGTTCACAGATAATGCATCCTAATGACTTGCTCCCCTGCCTGTCCATTGCTGTTTCACTCCTTAAAAAGGTCCCATGGCATGAAGATTTCACTTTATGAGGTTTTTTAACATTAATATGTGTTCCCCCAGCCTGCCTATGGTCCCCCCATAGCCATGGTGGCTAGAAATGGCGATAGGTGTAAACCGAGCCCTGGGTATCCTGCTCTGCCTTTGAGAAAATGAAAGCTCAGATGGGCCGATCTGGAATCTTCTCCTGATGAGGTCATAAGGAGCAAGGTTACCTCCCCTTTCTCTGCTTTGCCCGCCCAGAGAATTTGGCCCACCCATGAGAGAGAGAGAGACATCATGGCTTTCAAACGAGCAAAGTGGCAGTTGGTCAAGGCCACACCCCCCTCTCCTCCTCAATAGCTACAGGCACAGAAAAGGCACATCCTAAGGAAAGCTCATTGTGGGACTGACTCTAGTGGCTGTAATTCTGCACCAAGGCTGAATTTTGGGAAAGAGACTTCAGATACAGTATTAGGGGACCACTAAGGTCTATATAAAAGAGACTTCAGATACAGTATTAGGTGACCACTAAGGTCTATATAAAAGCATCCAAAGAGCACCATGTCATGGGACCTTTAAAATTGGAAGGTTTTATCGCTCAGATCTGTTGGAACTGAAGACTCTGGAGAAATGCTCGCTTTAGCTGACGAGGAAAGTGCTTCGTCAAGTGTATTTCAGATCACAGGCCACAAACTTTTGATACTCCTTGCCGCATGTTCTTTGGCGTAAAACACCTTCAGCGCACCAAACTTTAGACAGGATGTCATTCCAACCCAGCGGCTTACCTCCCAGCCATCCACCACCGAGGACGTTTTCAAAGCAGAGAGGCATATGGTCCTGATTTTTAATTCGGTGAATTGGCTGCCGATCGCGCACCAAACCACCCGGTATCAGGGTGGACGCTAAACGCCGTGCCGCTGATCTGACATTTGAACTTTCGCTGTGTTTTTATTGCCTCGACTAATGCTATTTTTCGAGTTAGCTTTGTTTTCTCTCGGTTTCATGTTATTGAAATAAAAAAAAACTATTCTGCGCACAGGGGGATCTCTTGTAAAAGAGAACTTTTCTGTCTATGGGATTTCCTTGTTCAAATAAAGGTGTCGAATCAAATCAAATCACATGCCTTCCATCGCCAGCCTGTTAACTCGAGATCTGTCTGTTTTGAGTGGGAATGCCCTGTATATGCAGTAGGAACTAAGCCACAACCGAGCCAAGAGAGCCATGATGCACTTGGTGAGAGTGTACAGTACCTCCCTGACAGCTCATAATATGACAGTGCGTATGTGATTTGTCGGGAGTGTGTCATGCATATTTGGGAGTTTGAACACTGTCTGCAGCCGTGAGAACCTCACAGAGTTTTGATTCCATTTCTTTACTGCTTGTGTCCGTCTCTTACGCCTCTGACTCTCGTCGGTCTCAGGGGGGCTTAAACTTGGAATCAAACGCCGAACGCGCAAACAGACTACTGCTTGGAGAGCTGCCTTGTTGACTCTGAATATCCCCAGGTGGCTCAATCAGTGGCTCAGCCACACCCACACACACACACACACACACACACACACACACACACACACACACACACACACACACACACACACACCTGTTATCAATTTGTTTGTGCTTGTATGATTAAATGGTATTTCATTTTCTGGTTGTGGTTGAAACTCATTTTGTTATCAACTACCAAATCAGTAAGTTACTCAAATGGTGAATTAAATGGATAACTAATACATATCTGAATAAAGAACAAAATAAATAGAAAATCAAAAATACATTAGTAGGGGGAAAATAATGACATGTAATGCCCACAATAAAAGTTGGAAACACCAAACATTTTAGATCATTTTCTGAGACTCTGCACATGTTCCACCCTGAACAAACTCTCTAGAATAAAAAAGAGAAATAGATAAACTGATCTGCAGCCTGCTTTATACGGCCTGCGTTTGTAGCATTGAGAGGCTTTAAAGGCAAACAGACTTGAACTCAGACCAATAAATGTTGGTTTGTTTTTTTAAATCTGCATGTTTTTCCCATTGGTGCACAGGCCAAACATTACATTTTCAAAGATGGATCGCTGATACAGTACGTCACCAGCATTTCCATTACTTAATAAGCACCTGCAAGAACAGCTGCAAGATGAGAGACTTTTTGTCTTTCACTTTTAAAATGAATAAATTCACTTCAAAAGGCAGCGGGGTGAGCCGACAGTCACATGTGCCTTCGGTGCAAAGTTGTTTCATATGAGGTTTGGATTTCGAACAAGGGGTTTTGCTTATGTGACCGTGGCCAAAATCTTGCTTTTATCGTTTGCCACATTCTACATATCTGAAGGACTTTCACAGGACAGTCAACAGGAGCGCAGCGGGGGGGGGGGAGAGGCAGCAGCTCTTGAAATAAACTTCCCCCAAGGTGTCACACATTAAACCTAACGAGGTGATTTCTGCACACCTGACAGAGAAGCCGAAAATAAGAAGCATTGAGGTTGGAGAAAGGGTAGAAGGAAATCTCATCTAATCCAGCATACTTTTGGCAGTAAAATCATGATTCAAGATTGTTATAAAAACCCATTTATCGAGTCACAAAAACCAAAGGAACACCCACATAGCTTTAATGTAACTGATTTGTATTGCTTTAATGTTTTATTAATTTTTTTTTTTTCCTCTCCATAGGAACAGGTAAGCCATGACAATATAATGTAAATGATAAGCGCAAACAAAATCTGAGACCCTTTTGTACATTCATACAAGTCCCATCTGTACACAAGGGGTCACAGAAATCACTTCTTTTTTCACTGAAACAAGGTTAACTCTTGACTCAAAGCCAACAGGTAAAATGCAATTGAATTTAGTTTTTTAACGTAGAGAACATTTCTTTTTTTTCCCCGTTTTTCTTTTTCTTCCAAATGACTACAAATGGCATAAAGGTCAATTTAAGTGCACTGTTACCTCTTTGCTCTCAATCAAGCGCCACCGTAGGCTACATTCCTCCCATTCGTTGACCGTTAAAAACTGCAAAAATGTGATGATGCGACAATGTAACAAGTTCTTTTTTTTTCTTCTTTTTAAACATATCAGGAAAAATAAGAAAAGAATAAATAAGAATAAATAAATCAGTGACTTTTCGAGAGGGCCCGGAGAAGACACCTTTGGCAGTCTGACGAAAGCTGCAGCTATGGAGCTTTAGCGTCACGGTGAGACACGTCCAACTTCGTTTACCTCCAGCAGTGACACCCATATGGAATTTTCTTTCGGTATTGTGAATGTAAGTGCTTTAGTGTACACACTTCCAACTGGGGCACAGTAGACCTTTTTTTTTTTTTTCCTCTCTTGAACAGCCGATGGAGGCGGACACATTTTTGGTGCGTTCGAGACACCAGTAACAACAAATTCCATGCTTTCGTCATCTGCAGCTGAATGTCTCGCTGTGTAAACCCAAGGGCCCCTGCGCTACTTGACTGTATACGACCAATATAACACACACATTTCTGTGTGTCCTGGCGGGGTTGAACTTTCTTACATTTGCTGCTAAAGCTGAGCGAGGTGTGTGAAGTGTGGAACACGCACACACACACACACACACAAAAAATGGAAACTGAGTAGCAGTTGAACGTAAAAGAGCGACATGCAGCCAGTCGGCATAGATGTAAATTGTTTGAATCTTTGGCAAAATTATACTTGTTAACTATGGGGTGCATACAGCTGTTTTCATATTGCATTTGAGGTTGGCTTCCGAACTTGTTCGTGCTTCCCTTTTCTAAAAGATCTTAAGATCAGCTACAACGCATTTGCTTCTGTGAGCGCGTTTCTGCTGTTGAAACGCACTCAAAATGCTTCTGTCCATGCAAATCAGACGCTTCTATCTCATTCATGCCCTACCTCGTTCTGAGACAACGCAAAAAAAAATAAAAAATAAGAACGGAAAAACATGACGAGGCGAAAAAACAAACATATACATGTACAAAGTAATGTACACCATATATTCAAACACATTTCAAAATCGTCAGACCTTGAAATCATTAGCCAAAATAAGTATATCTTTTTTTTTTTTCTCAACCCATTAGGTAATCTTCTTTATCTAGACTGTACAATATATGTATATATGAGTAATCATGAGGGACCAAAGCAACAAAAATAAATACTTTTTCGCTATGTCACCTTTCAAAGTAGTATATCTACGTATGTACATTTATATCAATATCAATTTTCCTTAGCTTATTGTGAATGGTTGAGCATGTGTTCAACAAGCAGGCATTTGCGCACAGTGTGGAAACTCCTTTTTTTTTTTCTTCTTCTTCTTCTTCTTTTTCTTCTTCTTCTTCTTTGCCCTAAAAGGTATCTAAATTTAAATTTGAAAGACACTGTGGAAGGAAAAACAAAGACCGGACTGTCCTTGATACAGTGAAAGGTAACCCTGGCTCAAATGGACCAAAAATAAAGAAAAGAATAAGTAAAAATATAGCATCTCACCATCATGTGACTACTTCAACAATGGGTTGTCTACTTCTTTTCGGGACTCATAGAAGAGTACAAAAATGTTGTCTATTTCATGCAGTCTTTTGACAAGTCGTACAACCTCAGTGTACTTGTCTAAAAGGTTTTAAAGTCATTTTTAGCACACAGCATTAGAATGTTTTCAGTGATGTTGAATGTAGCTATGAGGGTGGGTGCAATTCGGGACAACAACATGCATAAAGAACAGTGCATAGGTCCAGGTCATTTGGGGGCCAGTCCCTGGTGATTTCCAGTGTGTTTCAGTGGCAGCGTCTATGAACATGATCCACTACTGCAAGCAGTTGGTGATGGGCAAGTCTATGTGACTTTGGGTCCAAGCCTGAATGAGTGGCGCCATCTCGTGGACAGTGAACAGTCTTCCTCTCTCCTGTCTGCCATGCGATCAGGAGCTTTGCTGATTCCAGGAATCCAATATGTTTGAGAGAGAAAGAGGGAGAGATCAGGCTTGGACCACCGGAGGCCGAGGTGATGCAAGTGTGCGCTGACACAAAGTGCAGTGACCTTAGCGTGGCGTTGTTGTTTTTTTTTTAAAAGTTTTTTTTAAAGTCTGGTTTGCTATGCGCAGTTTAGATCAGTCGACGTTTCACTGCAGAGCCCTTTCCAACACACAACAGACCCGGAAATGACCACTCTAAGGATTTCACAATGATTTTTTTTTTTTTTTTTTTTTTGTGGAAGGTAGAAGAACCAAGCTTAAAGATCAAGCTAACATGCATAAGGTCTTCAGACACTGTTTTGCTAAAAGCCATCAAGGCCAACTTTTTTCCTGAAGACAAGTTCAAGAAGAAACTGTATTTTTTTTTTTCTTCTTTTTTTCTGGAGTAACACTTCATCTTTTAAAAAGAGGAAATAATAATGGCTTACTAGCTACATCATTCTTGCACTTGTATTGCAACTACCTTTGGTAAATCAATCGACAAAAAAACAAAAACGACAAACGGAAAACCCTGAAACGTACGAGTCCTTACAGTACATGTTCCGCGACTGAACTTAGCGTTGTTCCTTTTAGTCTTTTAGCTAGCGTTTTTCTTCCACAGGTTCCCCCCTGCTAGTACATTTTCTCCCTTCAAATTGCTTTTACGTTTGTCACGTTCACAGCTCCACACCGCACATCCTCTAGCGCCACTCTGGATCCACGCCAAATCCTTTTAAATAGAGACTCTTCCAAAAAAAAAAAAAAGACCAAAGTCAAGACAAACCAGCAAGGCAGAGAGGAAAAAGAGAGAGAAAGAGAGAGAGAGAGAGAGAGAGAGAGAGAGAGAGAGAGAGAAAGGAAACAAAACAAAAAAAACGGGAAACAAAAAAAAAAAAGTCATCGAGTCCTGGCGAAAAAAAGACACCAATGACGAAGGAAGATTTCAAAACGGCCGCTGCCATTTGGACGTCAGGGGTTTCACCGCTTCATCATTTTGGAGGCAAAGCTGACGATGGCGGAGGCGGGCTGATCTGGGTCCAGCTCAGCGAACAGGTGGCTGACATTGTCTGTTGTGCTTCCTTGTTTCCTCGCCACGAATCCAAAAAGCCTGGTCGGATTGAGAAGAACACATCGCAGTTAGTATATGTCTGTGTTCTGGCAACACGATAACCTGAAAAAACAATCCAATGATTTCTAACTTATAAAGTATTTAAACCTACTTCACTGAGCCACCGCCTTCTTTGCCCCACCTATGGGAGGAAAACCAGAATTTATTTTTAAGGAAACAATCAAGAAGTAGTTTTCAGTTGTTGATATTTGGGAGACGAAAACAGGTCTTGACGTTTCTTACTTTCTGTCCTGGGGATCAATGTCACAGTAGGTTACCGTGTTGATGGGATAGTGTCGTCTGAAGAAAAGTCTGCAGCAAGAGAAACGAAGAACACACACACACACACACACACACACACAAGTTATCGTAAGTGTTTATTAGGCTCATTCTGCATCTATTAAAGCCACCATGTGTACGGTTTTCACGTGGTTGAAGCATGTTTTCAGTTACTCCGATGGCATGTAGTTTTGTTGAGACAATCTAAGTGCACGTGAGTTTATGTCCACTTTCTGGGATTGCCCCGTTGCCTCTGGAAATTCTGCCGGATGTCCTTCAATCGGCCCGTATGTCCGTCACCTTCTGCTTCCTTTGTGTTGGCGTTCTAAACTCCGGTGGATTTGTGAGGACTATGGTTAACTGCTCCTCAGATCTCTGCAGGGTAAATCCAGACAGCTAGCTAGACTATCTGTCCAATCGGAGTTTTCTGTCGCACGACTGAAACAACGTTTGAACGTACACACGTTCCACCAAAACAAGTTCCTTCCCGAGGCTATTTTTTTTTTTTGGTCCGTAGAAGGAGGATTGGTTCTTCAGATGGCGCCCCGCACAGCCCTGTCCCCTCCTACCCCCCACAGACCCTCGCCTCCCCCGAGGGCTCACCAAGTCCACCAAGTTTTTCTCCCATCCCGGAATGCTGTGTGGACTAGCCAGACCCTCCTCCGCAGCGCTGTGGAGGAAGGTCTGGCAAAGCGAGACTAAATGCACATTGATGCTTTCAGTTTGGCTGGCTGCCACAGCGTCTTCTTCAGAATCACCACTTGGGGTCGCCAAAGTAAGCTTCTTTTTATTTATTTTTTTAGCAATCTTTTCCTCTGATTTGATGTTTTTACCAGCATGGTAATCATTGCACTGGGTTTAATCATTTTTCAGGCTATATTTTTGCCAGTTTCATCTAGTCCTAAATTCTTATTTTCTAATATTAATAATTTAAATGTGGAAGAACATTGAGAGAGATAAGGTTTATGCGTGTGGACTCACTTCCTCTGACTGTCGGTGAGCGTGATGCCTTGCGTGGACACTTTGAAGTGAACGGTGGTCGCGGCAGGCAGAGGGTTGGTCGCCAGTGTCTGACCGATCGCCTTGGCGATGGCCTGAGGGCCCGTGAGAGACTCCATGTCCACCGAGTTTATGTAGAGAACATTGCACGCTGGAGGCAAAGAAGACAGAGACACAGTCAAACGAATAAAGAGGAAAACAACGTGCATGCGGTTCAATGTAAGCGGATGGAAGTTGCGGCGAGGCGTGTTCGTAAAAAGCTTACAATGAAGACTGTCGTGTAGTTAAGTGTCCCGTGCACTGTGCAGCTGGTAACTACATGAGCAACTGACTGGGATTCTCAATATAGTGTGCATGCATTTCACTTTCATTTGAGGGCTTGTTTTAAGTTGAGTTAGCTGTTCCTGCGAGAGCAGTCTTCCCCACAATCACATTCAGTCAAAGTGCATGATGGAGCGGAGCAAAGCAGTATTTACCATGGGCGTCCTCAGGAACCTTCTGAACTGTAAGGTAAAGGGTGACAATGTGTGAGCATATAAACGGATTAATGAAAGGTTTGTAGAAACCATAACAATGTGTTTAGAATTGCAATAAATCCTTTTTTTCAAAGACAATGTATATTATATGTATTTCTTTGGTTTGGAAAGTCAACTTACAACCCGTTCTCACTCCGAACTCGTAAAATACGGACATTTTACGGACATTTGGACAGTGGCCGTCAGCGTCTGAAGCGACACAAAAAAGCGCCCTTCAGCGTGTTTGTAGAACGTACCGGGGAGAGCAGCAGCTACGCAGGGTTTGAAGATGACGTAGCACTAAGAGCGACTACGGTAGCGAGTAGTATGAAAGCCCGGAAATCCGCACAGGGAGGTTGGTTGGTGGTGGTGGATGGGTCAAACAACACAGGAGACTTTCGCCCAGGAGACCGGGGATGGTGTTCCCCGCGTGTCACGTTTCCTAAACGTTCGTCTTTTCCTAAACTCAACCGCCCCGTTCTTCCCGCGTGTCACGGAAACGTAAGCCCACCCAAGTCCTTTTCCTTAACCTAACTGCGAGAAAAGTGACGCCAACAGTCCCAATCTAGAACGTTTAGATAAAGCGCGTTTAGCTATGACGATAATAACAATGGCAAAGGCACCTGACCAAGCGTCCGTATTTTACGAGATGGGAGTGAGAATCTGTTGCAACTTAATACTCAATAAGCTGTGTGTTTATGTGGCAATTCATTTAATCAGTACCCTTGCTCCTGCGTTACTATTCCCTTCTGTTTTTTTTTCTCATTCATAAAATCCCTGTCACCCCATGGAAAGGATATTCATGGATGCTTTCTGACGCGATGATGGCGCTGAATTGGCAATGAGACACTGTAGGACTATGAACCTGTTAAAAGCATCTTACCCGCTCCCTGCTTCAGAAGTTCAACAACTGGATCAGTAGGCGTGGCCAGCTCCAACGCCTCTTCATTTGGGTCTGTGAGTGACCGAATGAGAATAGAGAAGAATAGGAAAGATCGTTAACACGAGTAGAAAGCAACACGCACACCACTTGCTTTATCTCTTTTGTGGTGGTGTGGAAATGACTTCCCCCGGAGATAGAAAAAAAAGGTGTTGTGTGTTTAATTGGTTGCAGCGGTTTAAAATTTGGACTGATTGTGGAGCTGGAGTTTTTTTTTGCATGTTTATTGAAATATACAGAGACAAAAAAGGTGGTGCTTGTGTTCCCATGGCGCAGTGTTAAAATCTAGACGCGTTTTTTCCTTCGTTTGTTCAAGATACAGAGAAACAAAAGAAAACCTTTTTGGGAAGTAAAGCGCAATTATGTATTATATACCTGAGTTATGTCTTGTGTACTGTATGTATTATTGACGTAAAAAAAGGCAAAAAGTGTATTTAAGCACTCTACCACTACGTGTCTTGAGAAAGGTCCTTGTGACCGAAACGCTGACTGACCAAATGAACCAAATTGCAATGGGGGATAAGTGTGCGCGTGGAATTTTCTCTCTTTTTGAAATGGATTGCAATTAACGCCACTGGCACTCATCCATGGCACTAGAGGGTGAAGCTGACCTTTGGCGGGGATCATCAGCTTGCAGGGCAGAGCCAGCGGAGTCATCGAGTGTTGGTACACCAGAGCAGAAAGACAACCTACAAACACGGAGGAATCGTTCTCTTAATTTGGATCGCTTTGATTATCAAATGAAATGCTGATCTACAAGACAAGAAGTCACAACAACAGAGCTATAACCTCACCGAAGTAGGGCTCGTTGGGGCAACCCTTCAGACGGACGCCTTTGGGGCTCGTCTCAATCAGGAAGTGCCGCACCAGCTCATTAGTCATGTCACCAACTGGAAGAAATAAATATCAAAGGTCCCATGGCATGAACATTTTACTTTATGAGGTTTTTTAACATTAATATGAGTTCCCCCAGCCTGCCTATGGTCCCCCAGTGGCTAGAAATGGCGATAGGTGTAAACCGAGCCCTGGGTATCCTGCTCTGCCTTTGAGAAAATGAAAGCTCAGATGGGCCGATCTGGAATCTTCTCCTTATGAGGTTATAAGGAGCAAGGTTACCTCCCCTTTCTCTGCTTTGCCCACCCAGAGAATTTGGCCCACCCATGAGAGAGAGACATCATGGCTTTCAAACGAGCAAAGTGGCAGTTGGTCAAGGCCACACCCCCACTCTCCACCTTGCCCCCCCCTCTCTCCTCCTCAACAGCTACAGACACAGAAATGGCACATCCTAAGGAAAACTCATTGTGGGACTGGCTCTAGTGGCTGCAATTCTGCACCAAGGCAGAATTTTGGGAAAGAGACTTCAGATACAGTATTAGGGGACCACTAAGGTCTATATAAAAGAGACTTCAGATACAGTATTAGGGGACCACTAAGGTCTATATAAAAGAGACTTCAGATACAGTATTAGGGGACCACTAAGGTCTATATAAAAGAGACTTCAGATCCAGTATTAGGGGACCACTAAGGCCTATATAAAAGAGACTTCAGATACAGTATTAGGGGACCACTAAGGTCTATATAAAAGCATCCAAAGAGCACAATGTCATGGGACCTTTAAAATGGGAGCATTTTTTTTCCAATACTGTTTCAGTATAAATCTTTCATGCTGCCAAAGTTTATTTCGTTACCTTTTTTGTTCTGTTGGATGGTCGGTGGGGGGCAGGCCACCTTCATGGCCAGGCCGTAGGCTCCGCGGAAGGAATGGCTGTCCCTTATGACGAACGCCCCGGGCTCCCTGTCCTTCAACAGATTGATCGCTGAAAGAAGCGAGAGAGGAGGAGGAGGAGGAGACCAAGGAGGCGAATACAGGGATAAGAAGAGGAAGGGGAAGAAGCAGGAGGATGAATGAGATTGAATAGGATGAGGCAGACAGGGAAATGACCAGAGGAAAACAAAATGAGGGGCATTGATTTATGGACGAGAGGACAAAAAGGGAATAAACAGAAGGGCAGAGAAGATGAAGGGGGAACACACATTCAAGTGTGGAACGGCTGTCATTGCTATTTCACTGTCTTCCGCTGCGATCGATAAATTCACAGCGGTGGGTTGTTTGAAATATCTAACGCTCACCTTGCTCCCTGGTGATGTCTGGCTTGTACCAGTACTTTGAAGTGTCCTGGACAAACTTGACATTCATCTTAATGTCTGGATAACCATCTGTTTGGACCAAAGAGACAGGGGGGGGATGAGAACCAGAGGGACACAAACATTCTGCGAGGTAAACCATCCCAACGTGTTTCTGCATCTCACCATATATGGACTTTGAGACGTCTGGGAGCGTGTGCGTGCCAGACAGGTTTGGCGTGCTGCCACCGCTGGCCGGCGTCGGCGTCAGGTTCTTGTTGTCCGTCCTCTCGGCGTCACCGCTGGACATGTGCCTCTTTTCCGGCAGCTGTGGGGAGACGGGGAAGGCAGGCGTGGAGAGCGGCTGGGCGCTCCACTGACGAGAAGCAGCGCCCAGCTCGTCAGGCGTGCTGTGGCCGCTCGCCGCCGTGCGGCGCCCCATCAAGGGGCTGGGAGGCACGCCGCCGGCTGCTGTTTTCCGGCCGATCAGAGGGCTGGAGGGGACGCCGGATGGAGAGGGGTGTCTGGCCAACGAGGGGCTGGCTTGACCCAAGCGTCTCTGGAGGGCGGGGCTCGGCGGCGTGTTGGTGGCCACTGTGCGGTGGAGGGTGTTGGGGCTGCCGGGGATGGTGTGGACGCCCATGATGTTGACCTGGGAGCCCTCGGGGGAGGCGGGTCTGTGGGGGTAGGAGGGGATGGGGCTGTGCGGGGCGCCATCTGAAGAACCAATCCTCCTTCTACGGACAAAAAAAAAAGCAAAATTAGAATTTTTTTTTTTTTCCATCTGTATTTTATATCAAGGGTCAACACCTTAACTGTCTTTTACAACAGCATCACAACCAATCAATGAAATAGGCGACTACATACAATATCTTTGATCTAAAATGACACAGGCTTTGTCCAGGCTTGGCAGCTCGTTTTGCTCATAAGAAACTATTGAGATGTAGATTGACTATTGGTGCTCCCCTATTGCTTTGCACAATGAAACTACATGCCAAAGGGATACAGAGCAGTAAATGGACTTTTCTTTTCCCCCCTCCCCACTCACCCATCAGCGCTGTGGATGGGACTACTGGAGGAGAGAGGAACGTTGAACGCTTGTGCTCTGGAGTCCCCAAAACTGCGATTATCTGAAGATCACAGAGCATCAAAAACACACACAAACACACACGCGCACACACACACACGCGCACGCACACACACCAGTCAGTCTCAACTTAGTGTCATTTAACATTTTTTGTTGTTGTCCAAAACCAAATGGGATGCAGTTATCAGGCGTCGGACCCAAACAAAAAGTTGGAGTGACAGAAGTAGGACATTATTCAAATTTCATTCTTAATACAACAAACATTCTGAGGAAAGCTGAGTGATGCACAAGTGAAAAGGAAAACATTTGGTTGCAGTGAAACTCGATTGTTAAAAAAAGAAAAACCCAAAAACTGTGCCGAAGTCAGGAGACTGTGCTGGTGTCGGATGCCTTACCTTGCTCTCCATCATTAGAATCAGAGTCTGACAGCAATAATAGAATAGATAGAAAGCAAGAGAAGAGGAGGAAGATGTGTGGAAGAGGAGGAGACAAGGAGGACAAATTTGAGCGCAAAGCAAGAACTGGAGGGTGTGTGTTAGCTATTAGCATTTTTAGTGGAAGCATTTCCATGAGTAATAACAGTTTTGAGCACCAGAGGGCAGCAGACACTAACAATCAAAGTGCTAAAGCCAATTTCGGCTCACTCAGCTACAGAGCTGCAGTTGTATGATGCAGTGATTCTGCTCTGTCTCCTGCACAACGCTTCTGAATATATACTATTCTACGTTTTGATCCTCTTAAAGGTCCCATGGCATGAAAATGTCACTTTATGAGGTTTTTTAACATTAATATGCATTCCCCCAGCCTGCCTATGGTCCCCCAGTGGCTAGAAATGGCGATAGGTGTAAACCGAGCCCTGGGTATCCTGCTCTGTCTTTGAGAAAATGAAAGCTCAGATGGGCCGATCTGGAATCTTCTCCTTATGAGGTCATAAGGAGCAAGGTTACCTCCCCTTTCTCTGCTTTGCCCGCCCAGAGAATTTGGCCCACCCATGAGAGAGAGAGACATCATGGCTTGCAAACAAGCAAAGTGGCAGTTGCTCAAGTCCCTCACCTCTCCTCCTCAACAGCATTTAAAGCTACAGACACAGAAATGGCACATCATAAGGAATGCTCATTGTGGGACTGGCTCTAGTGGCTGTAATTCTGCACCAAGGCTGAATTTCGGGAAAGAGACTTCAGATACAGTATTAGGGGACCACTAAGGTCTATAAGCATCCAAAGAGCACCATGTCATAGGACCTTTAAGCTGCTCTAAGGTTGTTAATTAATTTAAATCCACTTTGTTTGAAATATTAAATACTTCCAACTCTCTAAAAACAATCAAAAAAAAAAAAAAAAAAAAATTTTTTTTTTAATATTTTTTTCTCCCCCAAAAAAAAATATTTTTTTTTTTATTTTTAAAAAAAAAAAAAAAAAAAAAAAAAAAATAATTTTTTACACAACAATGAGAGTATATGTCTGCATTGAACTTTTACAATGTTATGGATGATAATGGATCACCCAAGACAAAATTTACAGGACATTTACTCAAATAAAGAGGGAAAAAAAAAAGTTTAAAATGTGTGTAAACTGACCTGATCCGCCCGGGTGATGGGGCTTCAGTCCCAGCGCTGACAGAGGAGTCTTGGTCAAACCTGGAGGAGAGCGAGCTGCAGGGCAAAAGAGAAAGAAAGAAGAATGTAAAGGAACGCTACAATAGAAAATATACAACTATGATGACAGTGAGATGAGAATGGTACATTTAGGCCATGCAAGGACGTAAAACAATCAATTTAAGGAATGAAAAGACACAATTCTTCACTTTAGCATCAATACAATGCTACATGAAGAACATTCTATGATGAAAAATAGTAAGGTCCAAGGTCAGAGGGCCCATTAAATAGATGTATCTCTCTTGCAAAAGCATAGGAAATAAAGCTAGAATGATATCATAGCTGACATTTTGTATGTTTCCACATGCCAGATTAGGTATAAACACACACACATATATATATATATACATACATAAAATACAACAGGTGTTTGCTAAAGGAGACAATTTTCAAATTACAAGTACACACTATTTTCTACTCTCATAAGAACCTGAATTATGTCAGGTATCACCTATGAATCCAACATCAATTCTTTATTTCATATTCTTATTTGTGGCCCTTTTAAAAAAAGTGCTTTTAAAAATGAAACTGCACAACTGACCCCAAACTAATTATGAGGCTGTAGCTGAAAATGAGCCAATGAGCATCCATCCACAACACAAGTATGTCACAAGTCATGAAAATGTTGGAAGATTTAGAGCATGCTGCGACCCAAACAATGATCGGGTCCAGGTTAGATTGTGGCCAGATGAGTCAACAACACTGGATAGAGGTTGAAGATGGGGGGGTCATATTAATGTTGCCATGCGTGGTGAAAGAACTGAAAGTCACCCAAAAAAACTGAGAAGTTATTTCCAAAAGAAGATGCCATTGATGCCAATAAGGAATCTTAACACACTCAGTTATTGCTACCAAAGTAACAATGTGGCATAATCATTTTTTTTTTATGGATTAGATCCTTTATATTGCAGGTAATGGACATCCAGCATTTTGGAAATGAACTCTTCATTTCGTTAATCCTCCACTTACAAAAGAATCCACATCAATAGCAATGACAGGGATTCGGGACTCAAGTGCTCACTTAAGGTGGCATGGGGAGGGGGGAGAGGGGTAGATATGAAGGGCAGAGCAGATTCTTACTGCAACAGCTGTGTGTGTTCAGGACTGACTGCAGGAGAGGGGGGGGGGGCAGGGCTGGTTTACAAAAGTATCCTCACGGTCAACGCAATCTGTCCAAAAAAGCTGCTGAAAAGGGTTGCTCGCTGTCTGGAAAATCTAATAGATATGTCTCCAAGGTTGTTTTTTTTGAATCAGTAATATATTTGAAGTACCATTTCAAAATGTCAAAAATAAAGACATAAATCAATACAAAGTCATGAACAGAAAAAGTCGGTGCTACGAGAATCCAATATACCTGACAACACGAGGCTGCATACAGTGGTCATGCAACACTGGTCAGAAATAATAAGAAAGTTTGCATCTAAATACTGCTGGAAACAAGGAATATGTGTATCTTATGCTGATTGGCTGGTTGCAAATAAGCCATCGACATTGTACTGCAGTGATGAAAAGAAAGAAAACAACCAATGAAAACTATACTGCAGTATAATTGCTATAATAATTCACAGATATCTTATGTTACTTATGATACAATATTATTTAATTACAGTCCATTGTCCATATTTCAAAATATTTGATTAAGTAAACACATTTTAAATATACAGAAGATAAAGAAAATGAAATAAGAGAGAATAAGGGGACGAATCAGAGGAAGAATATAATTATATCATTTCCTTTCACTTCACTTTACTTTACATTTGCCCTCTCTAAATTTGCTTTCCAAGGAAAAACATGAGTGAATGACAAACTAGGTCCCCTTGTCATTCAAAAACAGGATTTGCACACACCTGCTCTGTGCTGTAAAGTCTTCACACTTCATGTTTTGCCTGAAGCATATTCAAAATTAGTTTGAGTGCTGTGAAAGGCGCAGTACCATTTACATGTTGGCTGTGCATCTTACATTTTTTTTTAAAAGTGCTGCCCTTCTAACGTATAATTCTTTACAAATTTAGTACAAATAATTGGTTTGCAATCTTTTTATGGAGCCATGGCTGAAGTAAGTAGTGCAGCTGTGTGTTCTCATGTCACCCCTGAACACAGAATAGTTCAGTGAAGGAGAGGGCCCACCCTATGCAACAACATAAAGGGTCACTAACTGCAGCACATACATAGATCTCCTAAACCCCCTTATGTGCTCAGTGTGCTGCAGGACTCTCTCTCTCTGGTTCTTTAACACACGACAGTGATGGATCAAACATTCACTTGCATCCTGCTCCTGCTGAGCTTGTCTGCAACATTTGGCAAGTACGGTATGTCTACATCGAGGAGCGAAAGACCAGGCATGAAGCCCAGATGTACTGTCGGCTGTTTCACACAGACCTCGCTCCTATCAGAAATACACACGACGCAGGGCGTCTTTGGCGGCTTGTCGACGGCACTCATAAGTACATCTGGATAGGCCTGGTAAGGAACTCCGCAGACAGTGAGAAATGGACGCGGTCAGAAGGTGGGGCGGTGTCCACATTTTTCTGGGCAATGGGTCAGCCCAACAATGGACCAAATGAAGACTATGGTTTACTTTATAACTATATGTAGCACGATGCAATACTGGGCTATGAATTTCCCTTCTTCTGCTACAGCGTGGTTGTGGTGAGGAAGAGAAAGACTTTGGGAGGAAGCTTTAGACTACTGCAGGAAGCATCACCGTGACCTGGCCAGCGTGGAATCCCGCACAGCTGCTCATCCAGAAAGAGTTGAACAACGATGACGCCACACGCACACGTCTGGATTGGGTTGTGTTTCTTTCCAGGAAGCTGGCTGTGGGCGGACGGGCAGCTGCTGAGTTACAAGGCCTGGGGTCAAGAGGGCAAGCCTACGTGTCCTAAAAACAAGCGGAAGTGTGCGGCTCTACAGGTGATGGGAGGGACGCAGAGTAACAACGGTACAGACTCAACACTGGGCACTAAATCTGCAGTTGGTACAGGGGTGGTTCCTACTAATGATATAGTAGATTTTGGAGTAAATACTGCAGCTCATAATGGGCTGTATATTTATGAAGTAAGTGATGCGGCTGCAGATGTAAAAGAAAGTGTATGGGAGGCTCGTGACTATGAGGAGAGACTCCATTTCTTTTGCTACTGAGAGTTTAACCCCCAGTAGTATTAGTTAGTATTTCTTGGTTTATTAGTTCACTTGTTTGAGTTAAACTTAAACTGCATTTTTGACTGTTTATGTTAAGTAGTTTGCTCTCACAGGTCCTGATTATGCAATTCTTTCCTGGTTTTTCACTAGTTACATTTTTTCTTTTTTTTTTTTAATAATAAAACGGCAAAAAAAGAATTTAAAGTCAGTGTTTAGAGGATTGGAGAGTGCCTCCCCCAGTCTGCAGGCAGGTTGAACCTACACATGTTGAAGTAGGGAGTCTGTGGCGACACGGGAAAGCTGGGGGTCTGGGGGGAATTCTCACCACCGCCTCCGAAGATGGGACTGTCCCCATCGTCGTCCTGAAACGCCTCCCGGTAGCTGTGTATGGTACCCTGGAAGAAATGAAGAGGGGGCAGATTTTCACACAGATACCAGAACATTAATATAGACATCCAAACTTCCACACTTAGGTCATGTGAAATTGTCTACGTAAAAATGTTTCCAAATCACAACATATGGATGTAAATGGAGAACACCCTGCAATACAGACATCAAAAGTCAAAGTGTCTCTTGAACAGTATCATATGGAAATTGCACCTGCACTTGAATTTGGTTTGACACACTTCAACCTAAATGCTGACCTCTCTGGGTCTTCCTCCGGGGTTGAGAGCCAGATTGTGGGCGAAGTCCGGTGAATCCACCATCGACATGTTATCATGGCTGCTCTGGTACTGTCCCTCACTGGTGGTCCGACGACGACCCATCTCCTGCGTCACTTCTGGGGTCATTCCTCTGGAGCGAACCCCTGAAACAACCCCCCGATCCCCCCCCAAAAAAAATCATTATGTAGAATTGTCAACAGTCTGTGACTGACTCACTAGGCTTTCAATTTAGCATTTTGCAACAGCATGGGATTATTTAGCAGTTTCTGAGATGGATGATTTTTCGTTTTTGAGAAGATAAACCATCAAAAGTGGAAGAGCAAACTACGCAGGAAAATATAGAACAATATTCTTTTAATCTCAGTTTTGTGAGCTCAGTTTAGCTGGTGTGTAGGTTTAATCTCCACTGTTAAAAGCAAAGCCCGGGACATAACCTTAACCTGCCTTCATCAAAACAGACAGACAGACAGACAGACAGACAGACAGACAGACAGACAGACAGACAGACAGACAGAGACATAGAGAGATAGAGAGACAGAGAGAGAGAGAGAGAAGAAAAAAGAGAGAAGTATGTAAAGAAGTGAAGGGAATACAAATTTGGAAAAGGAGAAATAAAGCAGAAACAGGAATTGATGAAGAAAGTGATCATAAGAGATCTTAAAAGAATCTTAAAAATTGGTTGGGAAGCAGAGAAAGATTCTACAAGTGCAGGAAAAAAAATGGAAACAAAGTCCGAAAATAAAAGCGAGGTATGGACAAACCAGAGAAGGAAAAGGAGCGATGGCGGTCAGATTGTTGCGATGTCATGCTTTCACTGATGCCCCGAATACGAGCGTTGTACTCTGTTCCCGGGGAGGGAGGTCAGGGTGGTGGAGGAAGGGCAGGAAGGCGGAGGAGAAAGGTGGAGGAGGAGGAAGGTGAGAGAGGTGCAGTGGAAGAAGCAAATGTTGGGAAGGTTTGTCCATACAGCAGAGAGATGGATTAAACAGAAAAGGAGAAGACATATCAGAACAGAAATGAAGTGAATCTAATGAAAGTGAAGAGAAAATGAAAAGATATCTGTCAAATGAGATGAAAACGTGTTCATAGTCCAATTCATTTATGTAGCTGCAAGGTGAAATTATTTTTAACTGTAGGGTTAATGATGATGTTTAAAAAAATTTTTAAAATAGGATGAATTTACAACTTTTTTCCACTGGGGGTGTCGGGGAACATCCATGGATGCAGACAATGCATGGAAGCTGGAGCCTCTGAACGCTTTGGCTATTCTTACTCTCATCCCATCTCCACTCTCACCAGCTCTGCTTTATTTCAGCTGCAGAGCTAATTTTATGACTACAGGTCATTCCTCTGGAATGGCACCCCATGATGAATCTGTAACAGAAACTGCTGAAAGCTGCACTGCTTACATGCTGCATGGTGCTTGAGAGTAAAGATGCATTGAGATGAAGTTGAAACTTTACCAGATAAACTCTAAATACACTACAGTGTCCAATCCAGTGAGCCGTGTCAGCATTTTGGATGCACACATGTTGCCTATGTATAATTTTAGGGACCATACACATGCTTTTAGCCTATTTACAAAACAATAACAGCAGATTGCAGCTTAATACTCTCAAAGCATAATGTACTGCTTTAGATTCTCTTTTTTTAATTACCTCCATTGTTTTCCGTTCATTTCATAATGGCAGGAAAATTAACCTGACCTGAAACCTGTTTTTTAGCTAGTGTTACTAACCAAAATGAACATCATGTCTGCATTTGTTTTCACGGTTACATTATTGTTGCGTGGCAATCATCATTTCAGACAATAACTCTAAGCCTTACCAGCGATGCGGTGAGCCACAAGGCCCTCCAAGTTAAGCGTCTCCTCCTCTGTTTCTTGTTCTCTAGGCAAGGATGAAGAAGACATATCCTTAGGTTGGGGGGTGAGTACAGGGAGGGGAGAGGAGGAGGCACTGTAGCCTGGATAAGGAGACGATCCCTGCAGGTCCGGGGAGTGGGAAACCACACTGCCTTGGTAAGAGTTCACAGGCTTTACTGGCACCTGCTGGTTGAAATTAGCGGAGGGATCTGTGGGGTAGTGGTGGGCTGCTTGGCGTGTCTGGAGGTAGGGCTCTGGGGTGTGTGTCGGGGTGGTGTTTTGGTGTTGGTAGGCGGCGTTGGGCCTCTGGGGAGAATACACCGGGGATTCCATCACGGGGCTCTGATTGGGCAACGTTGAGACTCTCCCAGTTGACCGCAGTGGCTGATGAAAGGAGTTGTTGACAGACCCAGAGTTGTTGAAACCATGGATAGCAGAGTCTGCTTGGTAAGAGGGTCTTGCAAGGGTCTGTGAGAAGGGCACCTGGGAGGAACTGAGGCTGTTCTCCCCAGGAGGCGCACTGTGGGACTTGGACATGTGGGAGTTGATTGGGTCTAGGTCCAGCATTAGCATGTTGAGCGCCTCAATGGACTGCTCAATGTCCCGCTGCGAGGCTGAATTGGGGAAGTGGGGCAAGCTATGGGTTGACTGAAGAGGAGGGCCAAACGGATCATCTGGGAGGCTATACTGGTGCCAGGTGTTGAGACCTCTTTGAACAGCCTCTCGACTACTGGTGCTCCTCTCTGGGGCCCTGGGCATCAGTTTAGGGTTGGTCTCAGGGCTGCTGGCTGGCGGATTCCCAAAGGACTGTGAACGGTACATCCCTCCTCCGTTCTGGTAGTTGTTATATCCCCCCTGTGGCGATGCAGAGTCCACAGACCTCTCTTGCATCGTCGTGGGCGTACGTATTCCATGCACGGGCATCTCGCTTAACTTTTCCCCAAGAACCACTCTCTCAAGATAGGGTTGGTCGTTCTGCCTGCTGTTAGGGGTCGGTGATTGGTAGTAAAGGTCAGCTGGTGTTGCCTGGCCCTCTAGGGATGAGAGCGTGCCCAAGCTGTCCACACTGTTACCCTCTTGGCTGTTGGGCAGCTCGTCGTCTAAAATATCTGTTTCACGCTCCTCTGTTGAAGGGGCCCCAACTAGCCTGGTGTGGCCCCCGTTGACGTGCACCTGCGCTGGAACAAGGTGCCGGACACCTCCTCCTGGACTGGTGGACGTGGACAGGTAGTCTTGTCGTTGGTAAGTTGGTGCTTCTAGGCCACTCAGAAGCTGGTCAAGCTCTCTTTTTTCCTGTGGGCTGAGCGGTGGGTGGGTCGCAGTTGGGTTGTTGTGGTTCACGGGGCCCTGCACGGACTGGCTGTGCTCATCAGTACGATCAGTCTTGACGGATGCGGTAGAGTTGCCTGAGTCGCTGCTCACGGAGAGGGTGTGGTCGACGGCAGGGAGGGCGGCGTGGCCTGTCACAGGAAGGGTCTGGTCAGTGGTTTGGAGAGGATGGCTGGGGTGTTGTAACGGATTCTCTGCATTGGTCAAGGGGTTTTCATGGACTGGGAGGCCGTTGATGGTGACAACTCCCTCCAGGGAGTCTTTCTTGCGGACCCGGGCATATAGACTTCCATCAAGTGGACCTTGGGTATGATCAGCATCTGAAAGTGACATAAAGAGATGTATACTCAAATGATTCAAGTATTCCACGTTTTCATGCAATACCAACCATAGACAGAATCAAAACATAGAAAAAGTGGTACATATTTGTCTCTTTTGAACTGTAGATGACTCCAATGAGTACAAAACCTGCTTGAAACCTGCTTCAATCATATTGTCTTCACAAACAAACTAGTTAAATTAAGTTTTACTGGCTCCAATCATCAAATCACATTTGCATGGCACAGAATCATTCACATTACAAGCACAGTGACCCCCCTTTGCACCCGTCTTTTATGACCCTGAGCATGTAGCTCAGCCACCAGCAAGATAGCCCCTCCAGCCCTATTAATAGCCAATTTGCAGTGCTGAAGCCCCTGTTACATTGCCTCAGTGCAAGCCCACATAGTCTGACGTGAACCATGCCGGCTCCAGTCCAACACACTTAAACAGCTGGTGTATGCGAGCCAGTCAGAAAACCCTAGAGCTGGACTGAGAGAGGATGAGCTGTCTTCAAGTTGATTTCTGGCTGCTGAATCATGCTGGCAAAGTCAGACTGACATTATTTCCTACATGTTGCACAATCAAAGTATCTACTGAATTTTTTCACAGGAATGGGCATATTTCTGTGATCTGTTTTTGGTGTATTGAGGTTGTTGCAAATGGGGCAGGGCAATATTTTAACTCAACTAAAAACTGCACCAAAGTATTTTGGCTTGGCTGTTCTCCAAATAAAGAAATGATGAGTTACTTTACCTATGACAACTTTCACCACAATAACACTGGGTGCCTAGCCTGGTTGACACCAGACCCTCTCAGTTGTAACTGAGAGTGGGTCTGGGCAAGCTTCATTCACAGCCTATTTCCAAAGGGGTGTCCCCAATGGACGCCGCTCAAATGCCTCTGGGCACAATTGGATAGTCCTTCAACCAATCAGACCAATGATCCGGGTGACGTAGCAGCTACAGCGGCATCAACGGCGCTTCGGTGGCTGTTATGTTGAATGCAAACAAAAAGCTGCTTGCCGTCGCTGCGCTATCGTCATTGTCATTGTCTAAAGCTCTCAACGGTTGTGATTGGTGTAAAGGCCTCCTCAACGGTTGTGATTGGTGCCTCGATTTGGAAAAATTGGAAATGGGCTTGAATGGGCTCTTGGCTAAACTGACTTGCAGAGCAAATCTCAAATTTGCCGAAGTTCGTCAGACTTTTCCCAGGCTACTGGGTGCCATACAGTCTTTAAAAAAAAAAGGGAAAGGAAAAGTATAAAACTTTTGGACACTTCCTAACACTTCCAACAGCAATTAAAAACATTAAGCATGGGGGAAAAAATCACCATCTGTTTATAGTATCAGAAGTGTGTAGAAACTTATTAGACATTTCTTCTCATGTGTTATTTGAAGGTCCTTTTTGGAAAGTCATATTGCAACCATGGGCAAAAATACCTAACTCTTTTAAAAAGTTAAACTGTTGAAAAAAAGAAAACTAAACTTATTGGTGACACGTGAACACATAAACAGAGGTCAGGTACAGTACTCTAATTCACACAATGTGCACTTCAATTATAGGCCAGGGCACTATTTCAAACTGTCAAACACTATACTTGCTTCCACGAAATGCAACAATCACACGTGCAACAGGCTCATTCTGTGGTAACGCTTGCTTACAAGAAGAAGGTAACACACCAATACTGGCTTCCCGTATCCAGTATACATTTGCAAAGCGATACACGACATATAGGCTACACGACCGAGGCTGTCTCATATGTGGGATATTCCAAATTGAGCGACCCCCGGGGACAGATGGTAAATCACTTGGACCACAGCTATTTCAAAACCCATGTCAACAACAACTCACAGGCACAGTAGCAACAAGAACGAGAGGGCAGGCGAGGAAGTTGTAAACACAGTTTGCTCCTGTGGTCGTTTTTAACGACAACACGGGAAATAACATTATGAGAGTCAATAGCAAAGAGTTGGGTTTAATTTGTGAGGAATTACACTTTAGTCCAAAGCCTTGTGGAAACATTTTGAGACACAGGTCTAATTTCAATTTCAATTTTTTTTGTTATTTTGAAGACCAAATAAAAAAGCTTAATCTTTATTTCTTGCCACCATACAATCAAATCTGGATATCTGATTTTCATATAATTTCATTTTTTTCTAAAATTCTTCAAATCACAATCACACATCTATGTATCAAACTCAGTGGAAACATCCTCCTTACCTGTACTGTAGATCAACCCTCAGAATACTCAATAAAGCATGATATATGTCCTCTTCTTCAGCCAATTACACTGCGATCAGAAAGCAACATTTCAGTCTATACAGTCCTCTCTGATTCATGTCCTCTGATCACCCAACATGTGCTTTACTGGAGCGAGGCGGGGCCGTACCACTGAAGCTGCCGAAATGGGTGAGCTGGCACTCTGGGATAAATTGTGACTGTTCCTGGCAGCGGGGGGAGGGACTCTACCACCGCCACTACCACCGCCTCCCAGCTGCCCGTGAAGCAACATCGTTTCAAATGAACTACAACTCCCACACCATCTGTTTGCCGAGGACTGCAGCACCCATGCCTGGTGATGTCATCAGAGGGGATCCCCTCACTCAGGGTCAGGTTTTACAATCTTTTTGCAAAATAAGCTTTCACTGCATGGCATATGCAAGGATTGCCCTTATTCTAGTTCATAAAAGCTGATCTTTTAGTGCTCTGTGGGAAAAAACGAAACGAAACGTTTGCCAGGGTGACACTTTTTCCAGCTGTTGGTTAACCCCATCCCGAGGTTAAATAAGGGGAGCAGACACTGTTATTTGACATGATAGCTCATAGAGGAAAGAAAGGAACAGACAAAACGAAAAATGCACGAAGTAAAATCTTTTGAGTATGAGTCCCAATACGTGCCGCATCATAATTATAGTTGTGTTACCAGGAAACATTTTGGTTTATTTTTGATTTGGTGTCTCAATTAGGTACCCACTGTTGGGGATGTTTCCTAAAATAGTTTCCACTGTATCATCAATCTAAACTGGCACCAACTTTTAAGATGACGTGCCAGATGGTTTGTCAACACAGAACCATCTGAGCCGTCATTGAAAACGGTTTGGAAAAGGGCAGGAACTTTCAAATAATACATGCCTAAACCACGGCCGTAGCTGCCAGTAGCTCCTCACCGGAACGCTTATTGGTTCGGTATGCCGCTGTTCAGAAACAAACGCATTTGAAGCCTGACAAGATGGATTTTTGTGTGATATGTGATCCCGCGATTCCCGCTTGATCTTGTGATGTCTCGAGAATCCAGCTGCCATGCAAGGTAAACCAACTTTAGCTGATGTTTTAATTTAATCCATTAGTTGCAAACAATTCTGAAATTGCAGACAGAAATGTCACAGGAGTGACTGACTCACAGGTAAAGCATGTATCCGGAGTGAGTCTCACCTCCTTAAATAATTTCCTCGCTGTTTTCTCTCACTTACCAACGGAGGAGAAGAGGACTGTGAGTTTGGTGTAATCCTCTTGATTTAGTAAAGAACAGAAGTGCCAAACAATGTTGGGTATGACAGGAACTTACAAAACGAGAGTTTCAAGGTCACATTTGTCCACACTCATGGCTGGTGCGTATACATGCTGGGAGAAACCTGTACACATCGCTACATACACGCATATTTTGTACAATATGGCAGCAGAAAGGACTAGAGTTGAAAGAGTTTGTCCTTTAGCTCAGATGACCAAGAGACGAGCAGCTTGACTGCAAAAATCTAACCTTCCAGGGAGCCTGCGATTTATTTCAGATAACTATGATCTTCCCGAGATAAGGAGGATCAATCGTTTAAGCCAACATGTTTGAGTACTCTCTAAAGTGCTTCAAAAATTGGATATTTGAACATCTATATTTCCATGACAACAGGGAAAACTCCATCTGCTGAGGAGGATTGTGTGCTATGACCAAAAGCTCCATAACAGATACTGAGTAGGTCTTTTTTTGACCTTGCATTAAAATATGAACAGCAGGATCCAGGTATGTCCGACATACCAAAAATATATGACACTGCATCACCTGCGGTGAATTAGCATCAATGTCAGAGAGCTTCAGATCTGAGTAGCAGACCTCCAGTCTAGTATTAAATCCAGTGACACACACACACACACAAGCAAGAATCTCTCCATCTGAATAGAACAAATATCTTTCTTCTGGTGTCAATGAATAGCTGCAGCAGACCCCAAATTAGATCGGTTGAGTCACCAAGGCTTGGCTAACAGAAATAGCTAACAACTTGTTTCCTACTGCGGTAAACGAGTGTAACATGCCTTTCTCGCTGCTTCAAAGGACAAAGCCATGTTTACCACTACTCATTTAAATGGTAAATGAAATTCAAATCAGGTTCAATTTAACAATTTCCCTGAGGGGATTAATAAAGTATTCTGATCCTGATTCTGAAGAAGTATTTGTACATAAAGCACAGGAAAAAATACTTTTTTGACTTTAAAATGATTAGTTAAACTTGTCTTGTCTTCTTCTCTCACAAACACAAACACCTGTCCATTCTCTTGTGAAAGTGCCATACATCCTTGCTCATCATTCCCCCCACACACACACCCCAAAAAAAAACACACACAAACACACACACACACACACACACACACACACACACACACACACACACACACACACACACACACCACCTGCCTCTTGGCTGTATTCTCTTAAGTGTTCGCAGGTGTCTCACTGCCACATTGCAGCCTTGAAGGCCATTAAAAAGCCATTTAAACATCTGTGGCCAAATGGTTTTATTATAAATAGACAATGTGCTACAACCACTGTTATTGTTGTATCAAATGCACCAGCGGGGATGTGGATTATGTTCATAGTTAATACATTTGAGATTAACAGCCCCATGGTGATTGAGGCGGCACATTTGTCAACACTACTATAAAGCAATGAGCACATGGCTGGTAGGTCATTTTGGTGCCGGACACTGTAGCGGAATGTGTTTCATGCACACATATCAATGCCTGTTTTTTTTTTTTGGTGTATAAACCTGTCTTAGTTTAGCACTGAGTGTGAAGCCAGAAGTGGGACGAAATCATTACCCTTCTGGAAGAAAATCATGAATGCCAGGGTTGAAATGTAAATGGTTTTGCTTCCTTATACCATCAGAATCTTTTGATTGTACAGGTTTAACTAACTAAATTTGCTTTACAATTATAGTGATTTATTTTAACTCCATTTAACTCAGGAGATCATACTAGCCTCCCTTACATATTGCATTCAGTTTAGTTTTAATACCTAAAGTCCAAAAGAAGTGTTGATTTCCTAAGGGTCTATCGAAGAGGTTCCTCAGGGCTCTGTTCTAGGACCACTTCTAGTTCCAAACAATCATAGATTGGATATTGCCAAGAATTAAGCATTCACTTTATGCAAAATGCAAAATGTCATATGCAAAAACATATTAATATATAGGCTAGGGCAAACAGAACTGGCACCACAATATGCACCACCAACTATTTAAAAGGGGTTTTGGGGTGGATTCTTTCTTTGGATTCTCTTATTAGCTGCTTTACAAGTTTCCAGGGACGGTGGAAACTTAAAGATGGGCTTGACACTCTTATAGGGGACATGATGACCTTATAAAAAGGACCAAACCCATTTTTACAAAGCAGAGACACATAAATATAGAAACACACCTAACTTTTACACAAATAATTAAACGATTCCATGGTGGGTGTCTTGTCCACTTAGGTAAGAGGATATGGTGTATGATTTCATGTATGTTTATAAATGTATATGCATGCATACAGAAATCTAGAGTAAGAGCTATTTGTGGGAAGCTGACCTGTGCTAGAATGGTCTTAATGGATTTGTCAGGTCTATGGGTTATTAGGAAACTGGGTGTGCATGTGTGAGAGCTGTAAAACTGGGCGGATGGAAAGAGGACCAGGATGACAAAGTGCATTAGAGGACGAAAAATAACGAAACAATACTACACTTACACTTCGAAGAGCTGGACAAAAGTGGTGGTGCAAATAATTGTCCGTCTGAGATAGAAGTCCGTTTAAAACAAATTATACAGATTGAGAAAATTGATCATTACATGAACATAATTTTTTAGTAACATATTTTAAAAATGCATTGGATTTAGAACTTCTTAGGATGTTTTTTCTTGCTCAGCATTTATGAAAAAGCTCAAAATCTCAGTTACAGTATTGTTATTACAATTAAATTGACATTTTCATTTCTGGTTATACTTTGACTTTGATTACTCACTTTTTTTTTTTTTTTTTTTTTTTTATCTCAAGAAAAAAGGTTTAAACTGTCAGTAGTTCCAGAAAAGATTAAATAGCTTAAGATGGATATTTTTTTTTCCAGTGTAAAGTAACTTTATTTTGTTGTAGCTGTGTGTTCTAAATTGCCCCTTTTCAGTCAGTTGCCGAGTGTTACAGGTACATTTATAAACACTGACATGCCGTGGCAGGCATGTACATGCAACAACATCTACACACACAGAGTTGTCAGCGAGCCATTAGGTATCTCTCAGCATGATGTGACATTCATCTCCAAAGCTTTCATATCACTGTGACGACATCCAGTCTGCATGCCAGCAGTGGGTGACTGGGTTTGACTGACAACCGACCGACTTGTTTTAAAGACCTGTGTGTGTGCGACATGAGGAGGCAAAAAACATCCTCGTTAAGCCATTTATTCCTGTGTTTGGTCGTAAAATCTTCCTTTTCTAAAGGGGAGAGGTCAGCCTTTTACTAACTTCTTCCAAGATATTTACATGAGTTCAGAAAAGAAATCTGTTTAGGCTGCATAAGGGGCATTGAGGTTGTTGCAGCAGAGCATGAGAGAGAAAGAGCTACACAGCTATGATGTGACAGTCCATCAGTGAAAAGGGTGTCATGGTTGGTGTATCAGTAACTGGCACAAGGAAAACTGTCGCAGTTTTATATTTGCCATGTCTGCCTCTCAGTCCCATCTATCACCCGTCATCGTCCAGCTGTCACAGTTTGAGGTAACGTGATGTGCCTGTATCAGTATCTGTCTCCACGATTGCTTTCAGGTTGATGTCATCCATTCATATGCCTGTCATAAAAAACTATCTGTATGACTGTCTGTATATCTGAGTGACAACCAGCTGCACTTCATGTCTATTTAACTAATCAACTATTTTTCTTTTTTCAAAAAAAAAAAAATATCAACAACAACAACTGGTGTTTTTTTTGGTTGATTTGGTTAAACTTAAACCTGAATGAGCCACATATATTGTCTAAGTGAAGTTAGAATCACTGTACGGATGGGGGACAAGAAGTAGCTAATGTTGTGTGGTATAGTAGTGATAACAAACTCAAATCATTATTGATGGAGAAATATTATGCATTTATGTTCTCATTTACTGTATATTTTTTAACTGAGTTTCAAATTCTCAGTTCATTTCTATGCACTATTCCACTGATCTACAGTTAGTGGTGGTAACGTGCAAAGAAATGTAGCAATGCGCCAACATAGGCAAGGTGAAGAAGGCTGCAAACAATGCATGTAAACATTGCAAGATTTAAAGGTCCCATCGCATGAAAATTTCACATTATGAGTTTTTTTTAACATTAATATGCGTTCCCCCAGCCTGCCTATGGTCCCCCAGTGGCTAGAAATGGTGATAGGTGTAAACCGAGCCCTGGGTATCCTGCTCTGTCTTTGAGAAAATGAAAGCTCAGATGGGCCGATCTGGAATCTTCTCCTGATGAGGTCATAAGGAGCAAGGTTACCTCCTTTCTCTGCTTTGCCCGCCAGAGAATTTGGCCCATCCATGAGAGAGAGACATCATGGCTTTCAAACAAGCAAAGTGACAGTTGGTCAAGGCCACACCCCACCCTCCACCTTGCCCCCCTCTCTCATCCTCAATAGCTACAGACACAGAAATGGCACATACTAAGGAAAGCTCATTGTGGGACTGGCTCTAGTGGCTGTAATTCTGCACCAAGGCTGAATTTCGGGAAAGAGACTTCAGATACAGTATTAGGGGACCACTAAGGTCTATATAAAAGCATCCAAAAAGCACCATGCAATAGGACCTTTAAAATATTAAAGGAGGGAAGGGAAAAACATTCAACCTCCAAGGATACACACACTGTGTTTTGCTGAGTAACACTAAATATAACTTGTCTTTGTTAACAAGAAAATTCCATGGGGCACCTTTAAACTTAACCAGTGTGCCTTGCCCACAGCCGCTCCTCTCAAAAAGGGTCATGTTAGCTTCTTTGCATATCAACAAGAGCAAAATGTACTGCCAGTGTGTCCTAACATTGCCTCAGACATGAAAAGAAGTCCAACAGGATCACGTTAATTTGCTTGCCTGCATGTCTCCCTCTGTACGTCTTGCTGTCTCCTGACTGGCGGCTTGGTTTTCTGTGCATCTGTCTTTCACTCATGAGGGTCAGTAGCTGTCATAAAACTGCATCTGCCTGCTGTCTACCTAGACTTGGTCAGTCATCTCTGTCTCTTAGAGAGCTTTGGGGTGCCACGTTCAACTCTCAGAGACATAAAGCTTCTACCTATTGTAAGCGCTGTACAGATAAAGTAACAATCTAAAGCACTTCTAAAGATTGGAATTTCTGTAATGATAACAAATGTGGATATCTTCTGGATAAAGTTAAAATGTGCAATTTAAAATACAAAACCATTAGTTTCGAAAGCAGCTGTACGTCAACCTCAGGCAAACATATTTTGTATTTTCTGTATTTTGACAGAGACACGCTGGAATTACAAATGAGGCTGAGTTAAACTAAAATCTAATAATAATAATATGCAAATAGAAAAAGACAGACAGAGAGAATAGAGAGAGAAAGCCATATATAGACATCTATAGACAGACTCAGACAGTAGCAGAAAGGAGGCATTAAGAGATGAGGACTGGCTCAGCAGGGTTTCCAGGGCTGGGATTTGAACCTGCTGCTGTAGCTCACTGTGCTGTCAGCAAGAGGTCTAACTAGAAGCATTATGTGCTCATGCAAGACACACACAGGGTGCTTTTAAAATACCTGACTGCTCTCCATTTCTGCAGAATTTTATCGGCCACTTTTAAAGCTTTCCTTAAAACACAACTGTACTAGGTTTGATACCGAGTGTAAACAGTATAATAAATGTTTATATATGCATGTGGCAAAGTCGTGAACATGTCTTTTTGGTGATGAGGGCTGGACGTGAAATCAGTTACGTGGTTTAGCTTAAAAGAAAAACCCACAATGCAAATGACGCCATTTAAACGCTTGAAAGCTTGTCTGTAGAGTAAATATTTTGTCAACTTAAATCATTTGTACCTGTAGACGCCCCTTCTTTCAAGGATATCTCATATTCTGGAGGGTTAACTTTCCTTCGGGAAAACTTAAAATACTGAATTCAAAAAAACTATCTTACATGCATTGTATCCCAGTCCGAGCTCTCTGGAGCTTACGTGAAGTTACCAACCAAGGTCCCTAATAGTTTTGGTATACCCAAATTGCAGCTCACTCATAAAATGTTCCACACACAAATTGCTCGCTCCATGACTCATTTTATACCATATAGGTGCCAAACACACAGGATGCAACGGTGTTGACATGGAAACGCTATAAACAGACAAACAGACTCTAGTGTCTATGGCCCAAATGAACAAAAGGTTGTATTCTTGTCAATCAAGAGTGAGGAGATGACGTTTTAGGAGGCAAAACCTGCAATATTTTGCAAAGAAACCCAAATAACACAAATTTTGCCATTTCTTTTTAGCATGATTTGATAATATTTGATTTCACAGTATGTTACAAACCGTTACACGTGGTCATTTGAACTCGACAGAGGTTTCTAATTTGTAGAGAAAGTTGCTAGTGGCAATTCCAAGACCTTACAGTACTACTCACCAATCAATGCTGTTAAGCTGCTCTCCGTCTCTCCTCAATTTTACTTCATTCCTTAATCTCTTCTTCTTTTTCCTTTCTCCTTTATTCAAACTTCAGCAACAACGAAAAAAATCGCTTTGAACCTTTGGCAAATCTTTGCAAATGTCTTGTCTTCTCTGCTTCTCTCTGCCTCTCTGAGCCTGTCTCTCTATCTCTGTCTCTGTGTCTGTCTCTATCTAGCTATTCCAGACATGTTTCAGGGCTTAGCCCCAGCCAAATATGGGAGGAGGGCGGTAAACAAGGAAGACAGCCTGTGCTGTCACTGGGTCTGCTGCCCTACTGTACCGGTCACACACACACACACACACACACACACACACACACACAACACAACACACACACACACACACACACACACACACACACACACACACACACACTTATTATTCGCCTGTGGCAAGACACTATATGTTTAGTGGTTATTCTCATTTTTCAGAACCCAGAGGATCATTATATTCCTAGAACCAATTAGTGGTCATTTGCTGTCGTGCTGAGTAGTTTTTTTTATGGCTTTTGTTAAAATTAGAAACATATGAAACATCCACTTGATACACTAAATATGCTGCATGAAGCAATTGCAATCATCAGCGTACAGTATTAGTTTTAAACGTACATAAACAAAATGTCCTCGTAGCAGTGGAGTGGCTCTTTGGCTGCTCAGTGGCCCTAACGGTGGCCTTCTGACTGGTTTGACCCCCTGGGTCGACAGCTGCCACCACACCGCAGGGCTATTAGTGGAGCAAAGGCAAGCCGACAAACACAAGGTGCACACACACAAACTTAACATACCGCGTCAAAAACCGCAATAAAAAAAACCCCATAGAAACACACAACGTTTACAGGCATACACAGACGCCTATGCATGCCAACATAGTTCAAAAAATACTGTATAACACCAACACAAACAGCTGGCCTAATACCTTAACACACTTTTTACACACCACCACGATTAACAACTGCTTAAGTGACACGCTCGCCACAAATACCTTCTGTTAAAGACAGCTACGTAAGGACGCCTCTCCTCACGCTCCCCGTGACTGTGTGAAATGCACACAACTCTAAGCTGCCTAATCCCGCAGACCTTTTAGGACACCCATCTTTCGTTAACTCCTCTCAACTTGATTCCCAAGGTTGCTGGACTCTGTTAAAAATGGCGTCTGGGGGAGCTAGCTGGGGCCCCACCTGCATTCGGACATCAACGCCTGAGGATGAAACGCACGTTTAACACCCGGACAAATAAGCAAGTCTGGATTCACCAAATGAGACCCAATGAGTGATTAGTGTTCACTGTACAGCAGAGTGTAACTATAGGCCATTCTAGTCATGTCAGTATTATTCGTGTGGCATCAGCGTATGTGGTGACCTGGGTTTGCCAACTCAAATGTGTATTAACATTCTCTTTTACTGCTTTTTCCAACTTAAAAATAGAACAGCAAAATCTTTTTTTGTCAAAATTTAAATGCTGTTCATGGAACTTTTCGAAGTGTAATTTAGTTAAATCTCTTTTTTTTTTCTTTGGGTCATCTCATTGTTGCGCCTACCAAAAAAACAAGCAAGACCTGCTCCAGTCCCTGTCTGTTCAGCCCTTGTAAAAACAGACGCTGTGTTCCTGCACAACCTTCCTCTGAACATTCAGATTGTCGTGTCCAAGCGTAAGAGCGAAGTGCTGCAATTAGAGAAATGAATAAACTGTCCGAGAGGTTTTTTTTCTGCTGAGTGCTGAGAAACGCTGCCTGCCACCCATTCAATTAGGCTCAAACTTGCAATCCTGGCATTTCCCACTGACCTTCTTGCAACACAGCAATCATCGCACCGGTTCTCTGGGGATGTTCATAAAAATGAAATGGGTCTTTGAGAAGCTGTAAAAAAAAATAAAAAATCCCATATATAAAAGTGAATGCAGCACTACAATGGCTGCCAAGACGTGACTCAACTGAGTGTGAGTACATCCTCCGGTTTTCTCAGATTAACAGCAATAATCAGCAATAATCATGAATCTCATCATCACTGAGACTGTCAGTTATGGCCAGGGCTTGTATAAAGTACTTGAAAGCAGTACTTGAGTGATGGTACAAATATCCTACCAGAAAATGACTTTGGTAGAAGTTAAGGTCACCTTTCAGAATATTACTAGAGTAAAAGTCTTAAAGTATCTGGTATTTACTGTACTTAAAGGTCCAATGTGTGGGAATTTCTCACATCTAGCGTTGAGATCATATATCGCAATCAACTCTCTCGCACCACGCTGTTCAAAGTACGTATTACAGCTACGGTAGCCTTCACGCTTCAAAAAGCCGGTCTCTTGCTCTTTTCAATCTCCTTTTTCTTTTTCTGGGCGAAGAAGAAGACTCCTGTTCCTGAAATTTGGATTTTGAATACATGTGGTCCTCATAGCTGCCAACACTCCAATATAACCAATATGTTTGTCTAATGTTGACCAGTTGCCAGATCTTGTATGAAGTGCATCCTATTCACACAATCCAAACACCATATACAATTTTCAACCCGTTTGTCACCTCAACCTGGCAACCCATCCAGTTGCGCAGTTGATCTCTGCGCAAGCTTCGCGGAAAGTTCAGACCCGAAAGCGAGCAGATAAAAAAGGCAGGGGAAGGTGGTGTTCCCGCAAAGAAATCAAAGTATAGCTGTAAATTTCAACAGTGTTGGGCGCAACAATTTACATGCATCTACCTAGTCATATCGACAACCTCCACGCTTTTTGTAAGGTGTGGCGCATTGATTTTAATGTAGCGCACGGCGGGGGAAATGACATCACCCAGCACATTAAAACACAGCGGCACCATCACGCAGAAGAAGCACATAAGGGCACACGGGCGATTTCATCCTTCATCATGAAAGAACGGACAGAGGCAGAAAACGTGAAGCAAGCTGAACTCAAGATGGCAATGTTGGTAGCACAGACAGTACACTTAACAGTACATTGTGGCTTCATTATAGTAAAGCATAATATTCAGGGTTTCCACACCTTCTTAAACATCTAATTCAAAGTCTGACATCAACAAAGAGAAAAACAGAAACAGTATGGAAACATTTCTTGCAAGTAACGAAAATGCTTAGGGGGAAATGTAGTGGAGTAAAAGTATACATGTTATTTAGGATATGTAGTGGAGTAAAAGTATACATGTTATTTAGGATATGTAGTGGAGTAAAAGTATACATGTTATTTAGGATATGTAGTGGAGTGTACATGTTATTTAGGATATGTAGTGGAGTAAAAGTGTACATGTTATTATAGGATATGTAGTGGAGTAAAAGTATACATGTTATTTAGGATATGTAGTGGAGTAAAAGTGTACATGATTTAGGATATGTAGTGGAGTAAAAGTGTACATGTTATTTAGGATATGTAGTGGAGTAAAAGTGTACATGTTATTTAGGATATGTAGTGGAGTAAAAGTATACATGTTATTTAAGATATGTAGTGGAGTAAAAGTGTACATGTTATTTAGGATATGTAGTGGAGTAAAAGTATACATGTTATTTAGGATATGTAGTGGAGTAAAGGTATACATGTTATTTAGGATATGTAGTGGAGTAAAAGTATACATGTTATTTAGGATATGTAGTGGAGTAAAAGTATACATGTTATTTAGGATATGTAGTGGAGTAAAGGTATACATGTTATTTAGGATATGTAGTGGAGTAAAAGTATACATGTTATTTAGGATATGTAGTGGAGTAAAAGTGTACATGTTATTTAGGATATGTAGTGGAGTATACATGTTATTTAGGATATGTAGTGGAGTATACATGTTATTTAGGATATGTAGTGGAGTAAAAGTGTACATGTTATTTAGGATATGTAGTGGAGTAAAAGTATACATGTTATTTAGGATATGTAGTGGAGTAAAAGTATACATGTTATTTAGGATATGTAGTGGAGTAAAAGTATACATGTTATTTAGGATATGTAGTGGAGTAAAAGTGTACATGTTATTTAGGATATGTAGTGGAGTAAAAGTATACATGTTATTTAGGATATGTAGTGGAGTAAAAGTATACATGTTATTTAGGATATGTAGTGGAGTAAAAGTGTACATGTTATTTAGGATATGTAGTGGAGTATACATGTTATTTAGGATATGTAGTGGAGTAAAAGTGTACATGTTATTTAAGATATGTAGTGGAGTAAAAGTGTACATGTTATTTAAGATATGTAGTGGAGTAAAAGTGTACATGTTATTTAAGATATGTAGTGGAGTAAAAGTATACATGTTATTTAGGATATGTAGTGGAGTAAAAGTGTACATGTTATTTAGGATATGTAGTGGAGTAAAAGTGTACATGTTATTTAAGATATGTAGTGGAGTAAAAGTGTACATGTTATTTAAGATATGTAGTGGAGTAAAAGTGTACATGTTATTTAAGATATGTAGTGGAGTAAAAGTATACATGTTATTTAGGATATGTAGTGGAGTAAAAGTGTACATGTTATTTAGGATATGTAGTGGAGTAAAAATGTACATGTTATTTAGGATATGTAGTGGAGTAAAAATGTACATGTTATTTAGGATATGTAGTGGAGTAAAAGTGTACATGTTATTTAGGATATGTAGTGGAGTAAAAGTGTACATGTTATTTAAGATATGTAGTGGAGTAAAAGTGTACATGTTATTTAGGATATGTAGTGGAGTAAAAGTGTACATGTTATTTAGGATATGTAGTGGAGTAAAAATGTACATGTTATTTAGGATATGTAGTGGAGTAAAAGTGTACATGTTATTTAGGATATGTAGTGGAGTAAAAGTGAAAGTTTCCAGAAATATAAATAACAAAGTAAAGTACAGATACGTGAAAATTAGTAGTACAGGTACAAAGTATTTGTACTTTGTTACATTACAACACTGGTTAAGGCCACAAAAATAGGTTAGGATACTATGAATGTGAGGTATTGAGGTATTTGGCATTTCATGCACTTATTTCTTCTAAGGATGACTAAATAGGTAAGAAAGTGTGCACATGATACAGGGTGACCAAATTTCTAATTTCCGAACTCCTGGTACAGAAGCAAAAGCTGAAAGTGGATGGAAGTGGGTTTGGGCACTTGTGGGACTTGAGGTTAGGGGTGTCTCAGGTTACAGCCTCCCCCCACCCCCAGGAAGCGGGCAGCCACTGGCAGGGCGATTGACGCCCCCCTATTTCTGCAGCGGCTATTTAAAGGACTAATTGACAGACTGGGGTTTAGGAGGGTGAGGGGTGTGCTTGGGCAGCTCAGATAAGAGGGGTGTAGAGGAGGAGAGGTGGGTAAGGAGTAGAAAGACACGGGCTCTTCTCCTCAGTAGAGAGCAGAGTGCATCAAAGGCTGAGATCTTGATCTGTGGCAGTGACTAAGGGATTTGGTTCACGTGCACTGAATTTTAAGTGTGGCCCGAAACTTGTATTTGAACTTGGCAAAACTGAATTTGGCATTTGTTTAGTTGTAAATCAAAATTGAGTTTGAAACAAAAATACTGCTGTTATTTGATCTTTTCCTATTATTCAGTGTGTAAACTGTAACGTCTCTGTGTCCCCTTTTACTATATGAGTTCCTCCTCTGAGATTCTTTTTTTTTTTTTTTATCTTTTATTGAGAATCACGTAGTATCTGCAGTTTTCACAATCATTTTTGGATTGAAACCTTGACAGAGTGACCCATATTTTCAGATTTTATAATATTAGAGCACAAACAGAACACGGGGTCTTACTCCACTCGAAATGAATATATATATAAAAAAATAGGCCTGTATTTGAATAGAAGAAAAACAAATGGATAAAGAATTTAAATAAATTAAATGTAAAGAAAATTACAAAGTTACATGAAACCCGAATGTAAACAAAGGAAGGACTTGGAAGGAAGGATATTAATTCCATTACAAAGATTTCATAAATGATATGATATCAGTCCTGTATAGATTGGGGGTCAGGTTTAAAACCACTTCTTTGTCCTCCGCTAAGATTTTTAAGGAGAAAATCAAACTACCAAAGCAGCAATACCAGCTGTGCCATCATGTGAGTGTGGAAGTTTCTGTGGATGGAACTGTGGATGAGCGGAAACAATCCATCCATCAAACTGTGTGTGTGTGTGTGTGTGTGTGTGTGTGTGTGTGTGCGTGCGTGTGTGTACATACCGTGCTCGCCGTCCACAGTGTCCTCACAGCGCTGGCTGAAGCTCTCGTAGGAATCCCAGCGGATCAGAGGGTCCTGGGTGTTGTAGTCCACAGAAACGCTCGGCCCGTTCTCCAGGTGGCCCAGGCCTGAGGAACACATGGCATGATGGGTAACTGAGTCCTCACACCAAATTAAACCCAGAAAAACAACCCAGAAATATCTATAAGGTGGGAATCAAATACTCCAAGAAAACCGATAAATTGAGAAGAAATGGTAATTGTCACAGACCCCTTAGTCAGAAACAATGGTTCACCTTTGATTTTTTCTGGTCCATATGAGAAAACAAACTCCACCTTCCCATATTCTGGGAACCTTTCATCTGTATAGAAACACACAGTATAAAAATGATTTTCTTTTTGCAAAACAACGAACGTGAATTCACACAAACACAAATTGTGGGTGAGGTATGATGCACGGAGCATTATAGTAAAACATACAACAAATTCTCAAAAATACACTGACAATTACAGATCAGATGTCAAGAATTTCAATTTCAGTTTAGCAAATTAAAGGCTCATAGTTTTCAGTTGTTAGCTCAATAAAACAAAATCTGTGAATTTATTTGTATTCATTTGAGTATTAAAAACAAGTGAAAACCATATATATATTTTAAAAAAATCAATAATGCTACTGGCTGACAGCTCACATTCTGCTGTTTCTATGTTTATTCTAATTTTTAAATACTTCAAGCAACTCTGGTTGAGCCTGTTGCTTTTCTTCCATCATTTTATTCTTATTAAATGCTGAGCTGCCTTCACCACCAGGGGTTATGACCATAAAAAATATGAGGAACAGTGTCCTCTTGCAGCAGGGCATACAAACTATTTCTTACTGGAAACCAACAAAATCCCAGTGAAAACCCAGTTTAAAACGCCTGCAACAACAACTGAGAACAATCAGCCTTAATGTACTGTTCTGTGATTGGCAACATTCGTAATTTCTTTGTGATCACCAAAACGTGTATAGTGTAAAATCACACCCACCCGGAGAGCCGTTACCTTTGAAGGTCTCATCCAGCTCGTTTTTCCCAAACACCACCCCGAGGTCGTGGATGGCGCAGGTGTGGAACTGCACCCTGAACATCACATCTCTGGTGGAGTTTCTGAACCTCTTGTGGTAACACTTCAACTGCGTTGAGTAAGAAAGAAAACATCAATACGTTCACTGGCGTATCGGTCAGTATTAGTGTCGGTATTCTAATAAAAATGTTACCAGGATGTCTCCCTTTAGAAGCAGGCCGGGTTCAATGGTGATGCAGATACTGGTGTTGCTGTCTCCTTGGACATTGCTGTAATAATAACAATAAGAACATCTGATGTTACTGGATTCAGTATAGAGTAAGCTTTGCCCTGGATTCAAACACAAACCAAACCAAACGGCAATGAAATTGTCCGTACTATATTCCCGACGTATAGACTGGTTGCATGGCCTGGTAGATCTTCAGGAAAGGACGGCAGCCTGTGAAGGGGAAATAAAGAAGGTAAATTGAAACCAAGAAAACCAGCAAAAAAACAGTTCTTTGTGTTCATTTGGCAGAGGCAGAAGCTCACCTCCTTTGGATTCAAAGTTGGGTATGCCGTGCATGATAACGTGATGCAGGAACAGTGGCTTGTTGTTGATTTTGATGTGTCCGGAAAGAAGGCCGTTGAAGTATCGCACGTACCTGCAAGGAAAGGAAAGTAAGCATCGAATTCCAACGTCATGGAATACTGTTTTAAACATCAAGCTGTGTACAAACTCCGCACTACGTACTACTGATTATACACTACACCAGTGGTTCTCAAACTTTTTTCAATAATGTACCCCTTTTGAATTGTTTCTGTAAGCCAAGTACCCCCTGACCAGCGCTAATCATTTTTGGTAGAAGAAAAAAAAAGTTTATATAAAGAGCAACAGTACTGCGGTGTCAGCGATAGATTTACTAAACAACATCCTTGTAACTGAAAAAACAACAACATTTAAATGCTAATGAGAAAAGGAGACAAAAACTGTAAAATAGACAAAACCTTGGAAAAAGATGGTAGAAAGAAGGAAGGAAGTAAGGCAAGAAGAAAAGTAATTAAAAAAAAGTATTAAAAACTTCAAAATCAGTGACATAACTTTGAAAAAAGTAAAAAATTGTAGGACAGTAGAAGGAAGGAAGGCAAGAATAGGTCTAAAGAAGGCAACACAAATGTCACATTTTTGGTAAAGAGGAACAAAGTTCTGGACAACAGCCTTGTAAAGATTAAACATTTTGTTAAATATCTCACGTACCCCCTTGCGGTCCTCCGAAGTACCCCTAGGTCAATAATAATGACTACTACTACTACTACTACTACATAGTCTTAAACAGCTATCCCACATCTAAGCATGTCAGGACCTTTATAGCTGGATTAGAAACCAAATCCAAACACCCTCAACCTGTGTGGTTCAACCTTAACCGCCCGTCAGCTCCCCCAGCCCAGCCAGATGGGAATCCCACTCGGACTAGAAAACAACCTTTACCCACTGCGGGGAAATGTCAGAGTGAATTGGTGTGTACAGAAGCCAGTCGGGGGTTGTTAATGATGATAACGATGATGGTACCAAACGTGACCGTGACCGTGGGGGTCGCCACATGCAAATGCCCCCCCCACACCCCTCCCTTGCTCTGCTGTCAGTGGCCAGATGGTTTCGCCTCTGTTAAATTCAATTAGACTAAACAGGGATGCCACGAGAGCAGTGTTGCGCGCGCGTGTGTGTGTGTGTATGTGTGTCTGTGTGTGTGTGTGTGTGATATGAGAAGTAATCATGTTCAATGTTTTATCAATGATTTTGCATAAAACCTTTTGAAACGTCAACAAACTGTACACATGCATAATAACCGGACCAGAAAATACAGCCGAGGGAATGGTTTATTGGATGAATTTTCGGGCTAGTGGTTCTGCTCAAAATGAAACCATATTCACAGAGTGTGCCGCTAATAAATCTTTCGCATCACTGACGATTTCCCACGCTGTCAAAGTCCCTATCTATCTGACCAATGAGCACTCTGTGGATGCTGTTCTTTTAATAATTTTGTCATTCTGTTGCTCACTCTTTCAAAGCAACCACCGGCATTTAGACTCTGGGGAAATCCTGTCCATATAAGTGTGACATTGTCGAGAAGTCATTATAAAAGTTGACACTATTCTAACTTTTATGTGGCATAAAAACAATGCTAGGAAACATGTTGTTGCGTCATGAAATTATTTATTTTATGTTCCTTAAATTTCTGTCACATAAAGAGGCAGCTTATCCTCTCAGAATGGGCTCGGCTCAGTTTGTTTTGCTGTACGCTTTAACGTTTCACAACCAACATGGTAGTCAGTTAATGAGACTAAAATGCTACATGTAACACCTTAAGGCCGGTCCAACGTGTGGCAATTTCTCCCATCTAGCGTTGAGATCATATATCGCAATCAACTCTCGCCAACCACGCAGTTCAAAGTACGATATTACAGCTACGGTAGCCTTCACGCTTCAAGAAGCCGGTCTCTTGCTCTTTTCAATATCCTTTTTTCTTTTCTGGGCGAGAAGAAGACTCCTGTTCCTGAAATTTGGATTTTGAATACGTGTGGTCCTCCGTGTTTCCTTCTTCAAACTCACCGGGGCCCGGAAGCTACGATAACCATTAGCAGCATTAGCAGCACCTGTGAGTTTATCATGTGACCGCCCAAAACCGAAGTGAGCAGTATGTCCTGTATGTCCCTTACCGGCTAACGTATTTCAAGATGGCGCATGAATATGGAGCGTCTACCCCAGTTCATGCGAATGCAAATGTCAAATTTCAAGCCAAAGGAATACTTGGAATTGATGGTGGTGGTAAATATTCACGAAAAGGACGAGTTTGTGAACGGGCAACACAGATTTTGATAATGCACAACTAAACACGTTACACACTGGGCCTTTAAATCCAAACTTTTACAAGCTTTTATAGCAGCAGTAGGTTGAGCTCATCTCCTACTCTTGATGTTAATGTCACACATTCCAGACCGTAATACTTGCAGACTCCAGGGGCAGAGATAATTATATCCGAAGCAGGAAATAGCAGCGGGGCAGAGAGCAAGCCTATAGACCTGTTAGAGAATGGCTTGCTGCCTGATTCACAAGCTGAAATGAAGTGGTGCTAAGTCCCATGCTGTTTCCTCTTTCATTCCCTGTAACCTTAGTCCTGCTCATCTTTTCCAAGAAGAACTCTGACCAGGATTCCTCTCTCCGCAGGTGAAGAAGAGAGACGGTGAGGGGTCAAGCAGTTAACTGTCTAATAATGCAGAGGGGAGGCTAATAATATGGCAGGAGCAGATTTATGAGTTAAGGGAGGATGTCTCAGCAAATACTCCCCCTAGAGGAAGCTGCAGTCAAAATAACAAATAGTTTGGATACCTTTAAACCCCTCTTGATTGGTTTGACCTGTTGTGGCTTGGAATTTACTCGGCTGTTTTGCTCTCTATTCATGAGGAGGCCATTATCTCAGAACGAGTGGAGAAAAATATGCTCTGATATGCTAAGAGGACAGGAATGCACTGCCACCAAGCCCTGCTGCCTCCCCAGAGACACCAGTGGAATCTCTCAGACAGACGAGATAGATGGCTTCTCTCCGTTACCCACGACGTTTACTCCCAATTATCCCAATTAAAACCAAACTGGAGATAAACAGGGAGGAAAAAAAGGGAAAAGAATTTCCTCTTTAAAATGTTTCCTAAAACAAAATATAAGAGATGGAGTTAGGCAACGACACTGATCAGTTTGTCAGTTTGTCTCGTTATACAGTTCTTGAATTGACCGTTCGTTAAACCCCCAGTGGTTGTCCAATCATAGCTTAGCGACCGTAACTGGTCAGGCTAAGAAGTGTGCATGGGGCTGTAGTTAAAAGCAATACTCCTCATTATGTAAGGAGTTTGGTGGTCCTTTCGCTGTACGTAGCAAGTCAGACTTAAAGCCGGTACACACCAACCAGACGGCCGACCCTCGGCAGAAAAGCCAGTCGAAATATTCGGTTCGCGTCCAGGTCAAAAACTACCTCCGGGACACACTGAGGCGACACCGACTTGAAAACGTATCGTCTCCATAGCAGCAGGCGGCGCTACTCTGTATTGTTGCACAAGAAATGAATAAAGAAGCATGATATATGTCCTCTTCTTCAATAGGCCTGCACCTGCGATCAGAAGCAACATTTCCGGTCTGCCAAGTCCTCTCTGTGTTGTCATGTCCTCTGATCACCCAACATGTGCTTTACTGGGCCGGCCGGGGCCGTTACCACTGAAGCTGCGAGAAATGGGTGAGCTGGCACTCCTGGGATAAATTGTGACTGTTCCACAGCAGCGGGGGAGGGGACTCTACCACCGCCACCTACCACGCTTTCCCAGCTGCCTAGAGTGAAGCAACATGGATTTCAAATGAACTACAACTCCCACACCATCTGTTTGCAGGGACTGCAGCACCATGCCTATATTGATGTCATCAAGAGGATCCCCTCACTCAGGGTCAGGTTTTACAATCTTTTGCAAAATAAGCTTTTCACTTGCATGGCGCTTAATGCAAGGATTGCCCTTATTCCTAGTTCATAAAAGCTGATCTTTTTAGTGCTCTGTGGGAAGCGGCAAGCGTTGCCAGGTGACACTTTCAGCTGTTGGTTAACCCCATCGAGGTTAAATATGAAGGGAAGCAGACACTGTTATTGACATGATAGCTCATAGAGGAAAGAAAGGAACAAGACAAAACGGAAAATGCGCGAAGTAAAATCTTTTGAGTATGAGTCCCAATGCGTGCCGCATCATAATTATAGTTGTGTTACCAGGAAACATTTTGGTTTTATTTTTGATTTGGTGTCTCAATTAGGTACCCACTGTTGGGGATGTTTCCTAAAATAGTTTCCACTGTATCATCAATCTAAACTGGCACCAACTTTTAAGATGACGTGCCAGATGGTTTTGTCAACACAGAACCATCTGAGCCGTCATTGAAAACAGTTTGAAAAGGGCAGGAACTTTCAAATAATACATGCCTAAACCACGCCGTAGCTGCCAGTAGCTCCTCAACGAACGCTTATTGGTTCGTTATGCGCTGTTCAGAAACAAACGCATTTGAAGCCTGACAAGATGGATTTTTGTGTGATATGTGATCCCGCGATTCCCGCTGATCTTGTGATGTCTCGAGAATCCAGCTGCCATGCAGGTAAAACCAACTTTAGCTGATGTTTTAATTTAATCCATTAGTTGCAAAACAATTCTGGTATACCGGACAGAAATGTCACAGGTGACTGACTCACAGGTAAAGCATGTATCCGGAGGGAGTCTCACCTCCTTAAATAATTTCCCTCGCTGTTTTCTCTCACTTACCAACGGAGGAGAAGAGGACTGTGAGTTTGGTGTAATCCTCTTGATTTAGTAAAGAACAGAAGTGCCAAACAATGTTGGGTATGACAGGAACTTACAAAGCGAGTTTCAAGGTCACATTTGTCCACACTCATGGCTGAGATGCGTATACATGCTGGGAGAAACCTGTACACATCGCTACATACACGCATATTTTGTACAATATGGCGGCAGAAAGGACTAGAGTTGAAAGAGTTTGTCCTTTAGCTCAGATGACCAAAGAGGCGAGCAGCTTGACTGCAAAATCTAACCTTCCAGGGGAGCCTACGATTTATTTCAGATAACTATGATCTTCCGAGATAAGGAGGATCAATCGTTTAAGCCAACATGTTTGAGTACTCTCTAAAGTGCTTCAAAATTGGATATTTGAACATCTATATTTCCATGACAACAGGGAAAACTCCATCTGCTGAGGAGGATTGTGTGCTATGACCAAAAGCTCCATAACAGATACTGAGTAGGTCTTTTTGACCTTGCATTAAAATATGAACAGCAGGATCCAGGTATGTCCGACATACCAAAAATATATGACACTGCATCACCTGCGGTGAATTAGCATCAATGTCAGAGAGCTTCAGATCTGAGTAGCAGACCTCCAGTCTAGTATTAAATCCAGTGACACACACACACACACAAGCAAGAATCTCTCCATCTGAATAGAACAAATATCTTTCTTCTGGTGTCAATGAATAGCTGCAGCAGACCCCAAATTAGATCGGTTGAGTCACCAAGGCTTGGCTAACAGAAATAGCTAACAACTTGTTTCCTACACGATAAACAAGTGTAACATGCCTTTCTCGCTGCTTCAAAGGACAAAGCCATGTTTACCACTACTCATTTAAATGGTAAATGAAATTCAAATCAGGTTCAATTTAACAATTTCCCTGAGGGGATTAATAAAGTATTCTGATCCTGATTCTGAAGAAGTATTTGTACATAAAGCACAGGAAAAAATACTTTTTTGACTTTAAAATGATTAGTTAAACTTGTCTGTCTTCTTCTCTCACAAACACAAACACCTGTCCATTCTCTTGTGAAAGTGCCATACGCATTGCTCATACAAGAGTATTGTACACACACACACACACACACACACACACACACACACACACACACACACACACACACACACACACACACACACACACACACACACACACACACACACACCACCTGCCTCTTGGCTGTATTCTCTTAAGTGTTCGCAGGTGTCTCACTGCCACATTGCAGCCTTGAAGGCCATTAAAAGCCATTTAAACATCTGTGGCCAAATGGTTTTATTATAAATAGACAATGTGCTACAACCACTGTTATTGTTGTATCAAATGCACCAGCGAGGATGTGGATTATGTTCATAGTTAATACATTTGAGATTAACAGCCCCATGGTGATTGAGGCGCACATTTGTCAACACTACTATAAAGCAATGAGCACATGGCTGGTAGGTCATTTTGGTGCCGGACACTGTAGCGGAATGTGTTTCATGCACACATATCAATGCCTGTTTTTTTTTTTGGTGTATAAACCTGTCTTAGTTTAGCACTGAGTGTGAAGCCAGAAGTGGGACCGAAATCATTACCCTTCTGGAAGAAAATCATGAATGCCAGGGTTGAAATGTAAATGGTTTTGCTTCCTTATACCATCAGAATCTTTTGATTGTACAGGTTTAACTAACTAAATTTGCTTTACAATTATAGTGATTTATTTTAACTCCATTTAACTCAGGAGATCATACTAGCCTCCCTTACATATTGCATTCAGTTTAGTTTTAATACCTAAAGTCCAAAAGAAGTGTTGATTTCCTAAGGGTCTATACGAGAGAGGTTCCTCAGGGCTCTGTTCTAGGACCACTTCTAGTTCCAAACAATCATAGATTGGATATTGCCAAGAATTAAGCATTCACTTTATGCAAAATGCAAAATGTCATATGCAAAAACATATTAATATATAGGCTAGGGCAAACAGAACTGGCACCACAATATGCACCACCAACTATTTAAAAGGGGTTTTGGGGTGGATTCTTTCTTTGGATTCTCTTATTAGCTGCTTTACAAGTTTCCAGGGACGGTGGAAACTTAAAGATGGGCTTGACACTCTTATAGGGGACATGATGACCTTATAAAAAGGACCAAACCCATTTTTACAAAGCAGAGACACATAAATATAGAAACACACCTAACTTTTTACACAAATAATTAGCTACGATTCCATGGTGGGTGTCTTGTCCACTTAGGTAAGAGGATATGGTGTATGATTTCATGTATGTTTATAAATGTATATGCATGCATACAGAAATCTAGAGTAAGAGCGCTATTTGTGGGAAGCTGACCTGTGCTAGAATGGTCTTAATGGATTTGTCAGGTCTATGGGTTATTAGGAAACTGGGTGTGCATGTGTGAGAGCTGTAAAACTGGGCGGATGGAGAGGGACCAGGATGACAAAGTGCATTAGAGGACGAAAAATACGAAACAATACTACACTTACACTTCGAAGAGCTGGACAAAAGTGGTGGTGCAAATAATTGTCCGTCTGAGATAGAAGTCCGTTTAAAACAAATTATACAGATTGAGAAAATTGATCATTACATGAACATAATTTTTTAGTAACATATTTTAAAAATGCATTGGATTTAGAACTTCTTAGGATGTTTTTTCTTGCTCAGCATTTATGAAAAAGCTCAAAATCTCAGTTACAGTATTGTTATTACAATTAAATTGACATTTTCATTTCTGGTTATACTTTGACTTTGATTACTCACTTTTTTTTTTTTTTTTATCTCAAGAAAAAGGTTTAAACTGTCAGTAGTTCCAGAAAAGATTAAATAGCTTAAGATGGATATTTTTTTTTCCAGTGTAAAGTAACTTTATTTTGTTGTAGCTGTGTGTTCTAAATTGCCCCTTTTCAGTCAGTTGCCGAGTGTTACAGGTACATTTATAAACACTGACATGCCGTGGCAGGCATGTACATGCAACAACATCTACACACACAGAGTTGTCAGCGAGCCATTAGGTATCTCTCAGCATGATGTGACATTCATCTCCAAAGCTTTCATATCACTGTGACGACATCCAGTCTGCATGCCAGCAGTGGGTGACTGGGTTTGACTGACAACCGACCGACTTGTTTTAAAGACCTGTGTGTGTGCGACATGAGGAGGCAAAAAACATCCTCGTTAAGCCATTTATTCCTGTGTTTGGTCGTAAAATCTTCCTTTTCTAAAGGGGAGAGGTCAGCCTTTTACTAACTTCTTCCAAGATATTTACATGAGTTCAGAAAAGAAATCTGTTTAGGCTGCATAAGGGGCATTGAGGTTGTTGCAGCAGAGCATGAGAGAGAAAGAGCTACACAGCTATGATGTGACAGTCCATCAGTGAAAAGGGTGTCATGGTTGGTGTATCAGTAACTGGCACAAGGAAAACTGTCGCAGTTTTATATTTGCCATGTCTGCCTCTCAGTCCCATCTATCACCCGTCATCGTCCAGCTGTCACAGTTTGAGGTAACGTGATGTGCCTGTATCAGTATCTGTCTCCACGATTGCTTTCAGGTTGATGTCATCCATTCATATGCCTGTCATAAAAAAACTATCTGTATGACTGTCTGTATATCTGAGTGACAACCAGCTGCACTCCACGTCTGATTCCTATCAACTATTTTCTCTTTTCCGCAAGAAAGGAAATGTCAGATCCAACAGCCGATTGGGATTTTTAGCTGGGTTGATTTGGTTGGTTAAACCTGAATGAGCCACATATATTGTCTAAGTGAAGTTAGAATCACTGTACGGATGGGGGACAAGAAGTAGCTAATGTTGTGTGGTATAGTAGTGATAACAAACTCAAATCATTATTGATGGAGAAATATTATGCATTTATGTTCTCATTTACTGTATATTTTTTAACTGAGTTTCAAATTCTCAGTTCATTTCTATGCACTATTCCACTGATCTACAGTTAGTGGTGGTAACGGGCAAAGAAATGTAGCAATGCGCCAACATAGGCAAGGTGAAGAAGGCTGGCAAACAATGCATGTAAACATTGCAAGATTTAAAGGTCCCATCGCATGAAAATTTCACATTATGAGTTTTTTAACATTAATATGCGTTCCCCCAGCCTGCCTATGGTCCCCCAGTGGCTAGAAATGGTGATAGGTGTAAACCGAGCCCTGGGTATCCTGCTCTGTCTTTGAGAAAATGAAAGCTCAGATGGGCCGATCTGGAATCTTCTCCTGATGAGGTCATAAGGAGCAAGGTTACCTCCCCTTTCTCTGCTTTGCCCGCCCAGAGAATTTGGCCCATCCATGAGAGAGAGACATCATGGCTTTCAAACGAGCAAAGTGACAGTTGGTCAAGGCCACACCCCCACCCTCCACCTTGCCCCCCCCCTCTCTCATCCTCAATAGCTACAGACACAGAAATGGCACATACTAAGGAAAGCTCATTGTGGGACTGGCTCTAGTGGCTGTAATTCTGCACCAAGGCTGAATTTCGGGAAAGAGACTTCAGATACAGTATTAGGGGACCACTAAGGTCTATATAAAAGCATCCAAAAAGCACCATGCAATAGGACCTTTAAAATATTAAAGGAGGGAAGGGAAAAACATTCAACCTCCAAGGATACACACACTGTGTTTTGCTGAGTAACACTAAATATAACTTGTCTTTGTTAACAAGAAAATTCCATGGGGCACCTTTAAACTTAACCAGTGTGCCTTGCCCACAGCCGCTCCTCTCAAAAGGGTCATGTTGCTACTTTGCATATCAACAAGAGCAAAATGTACTGCCAGTGTGTCCTAACATTGCCTCAGACATGAAAAAGAAGTCCAACAGGATCACGTTAATTTGCTTGCCTGCATGTCTCCCTCTGTACGTCTTGCTGTCTCCTGACTGGCGGCTTGGTTTTCTGTGCATCTGTCTTTCACTCATGAGGGTCAGTAGCTGTCATAAAACTGCATCTGCCTGCTGTCTACCTAGACTTGGTCAGTCATCTCTGTCTCTTAGAGAGCTTTGGGGTGCCACGTTCAACTCTCAGAGACATAAAGCTTCTACCTATTGTAAGCGCTGTACAGATAAAGTAACAATCTAAAGCACTTCTAAAGATTGGAATTTCTGTAATGATAACAAATGTGGATATCTTCTGGATAAAGTTAAAATGTGCAATTTAAAATACAAAACCATTAGTTTCGAAAGCAGCTGTACGTCAACCTCAGGCAAACATATTTTGTATTTTCTGTATTTTGACAGAGACACGCTGGAATTACAAATGAGGCTGAGTTAAACTAAAATCTAATAATAATAATATGCAAATAGAAAAAGACAGACAGAGAGAATAGACAGAGAGAAAGCCATATATAGACATCTATAGACAGACTCAGACAGTAGCAGAAAGGAGGCATTAAGAGATGAGGACTGGCTCAGCAGGGTTTCCAGGGCTGGGATTTGAACCTGCTGCTGTAGCTCACTGTGCTGTCAGCAAGAGGTCTAACTAGAAGCATTATGTGCTCATGCAAGACACACACAGGGTGCTTTTAAAATACCTGACTGCTCTCCATTTCTGCAGAATTTTATCGGCCACTTTTAAAGCTTTCCTTAAAACACAACTGTACTAGGTTTGATACCGAGTGTAAACAGTATAATAAATGTTTATATATGCATGTGGCAAAGTCGTGAACATGTCTTTTTGGTGATGAGGGCTGGACGTGAAATCAGTTACGTGGTTTAGCTTAAAAGAAAAACCCACAATGCAAATGACGCCATTTAAACGCTTGAAAGCTTGTCTGTAGAGTAAATATTTTGTCAACTTAAATCATTTGTACCTGTAGACGCCCCTTCTTTCAAGGATATCTCATATTCTGGAGGGTTAACTTTCCTTCGGGAAAACTTAAAATACTGAATTCAAAAAAACTATCTTACATGCATTGTATCCCAGTCCGAGCTCTCTGGAGCTTACGTGAAGTTACCAACCAAGGTCCCTAATAGTTTTGGTATACCCAAATTGCAGCTCACTCATAAAATGTTCCACAAACAAATTGCTCGCTCCATGACTCATTTTATACCATATAGGTGCCAAACACACAGGATGCAACGGTGTTGACATGGAAACGCTATAAACAGACAAACAGACTCTAGTGTCTATGGCCCAAATGAACAAAAGGTTGTATTCTTGTCAATCAAGAGTGAGGGAGATGACGTTTTAGGAGGCAAAACCTGCAATATTTTGCAAAGAAACCCAAATAACACAAATTTTGCCATTTCTTTTTAGCATGATTTGATAATATTTGATTTCACAGTATGTTACAAACCGTTACACGCGGGTCATTTGAACTCGACAGAGGTTTCTAATTTGTAGAGAAAGTTGCTAGTGGCAATTCCAAGACCTTACAGTACTACTCACCAATCAATGCTGTTAAGCTGCCTCTCCGTCTCTCCCTCAATTTTACTTCATTCCTTAATCTCTTCTTCTTTTTCCTTTCTCCTTTATTCAAACTTCAGCAACAACGAAAAAAATCGCTTTGAACCTTTGGCAAATCTTTGCAAATGTCTTGTCTTCTCTGCTTCTCTGCTCTCTTGAGCCTGTCCCTCTATCTCTGTCTCTGTGTCTGTCTCTATCTAGCTATTCCAGACATGTTTCAGGGCTTAGCCCCAGCCAAATATGGGAGGAGGGCGGTAAACAAGGAAGACAGCCTGTGCTGTCACTGGGTCTGCTGCCCTACTGTACTGTACACCACACACACACACACACACACACACACACACACACACACACACACACACACACACACACACACACACACACACACACACACACACACACACACACACTTATTATTCGCCTGTGGCAAGACACTATATGTTTAGTGGTTATTCTCATTTTTCAGAACCCAGAGGATCATTATATTCCTAGAACCAATTAGTGGTCATTTGCTGTCGTGCTGAGTAGTTTTTTTTATGGCTTTTGTTAAAATTAGAAACATATGAAACATCCACTTGATACACTAAATATGCTGCATGAAGCAATTGCAATCATCGCGCATAGTATTAGTTTTTAAACGTACATAAACAAAATGTCCTCGTAGCAGTGGAGTGGCTCTTTGGCTGCTCAGTGGCCCTAACGGTGGCCTTCTGACTGGTTTGACCCCCTGGGTCGACAGCTGCCACCACACCGCAGGGCTATTAGTGGAGCAAAGGCAAGCCGACAAACACAAGGTGCACACACACAAACTTAACATACCGCGTCAAAAACCGCAATAAAAAAAACCCCATAGAAACACACAACGTTTACAGGCATACACAGACGCCTATGCATGCCAACATAGTTCAAAAAATACTGTATAACACCAACACAAACAGCTGGCCTAATACCTTAACACACTTTTTACACACCACCACGATTAACAACTGCTTAAGTGACACGCTCGCCACAAATACCTTCTGTTAAAGACAGCTACGTAAGGACGCCTCTCCTCACGCTCCCCGTGACTGTGTGAAATGCACACAACTCTAAGCTGCCTAATCCCGCAGACCTTTTAGGACACCCATCTTTCGTTAACTCCTCTCAACTTGATTCCCAAGGTTGCTGGACTCTGTTAAAAATGGCGTCTGGGGGAGCTAGCTGGGGCCCCACCTGCATTCGGACATCAACGCCTGAGGATGAAACGCACGTTTAACACCCGGACAAATAAGCAAGTCTGGATTCACCAAATGAGACCCAATGAGTGATTAGTGTTCACTGTACAGCAGAGTGTAACTATAGGCCATTCTAGTCATGTCAGTATTATTCGTGTGGCATCAGCGTATGTGGTGACCTGGGTTTGCCAACTCAAATGTGTATTAACATTCTCTTTTACTGCTTTTTCCAACTTAAAAATAGAACAGCAAAATCTTTTTTTGTCAAAATTTAAATGCTGTTCATGGAACTTTTCGAAGTGTAATTTAGTTAAATCTCTTTTTTTTTTCTTTGGGTCATCTCATTGTTGCGCCTACCAAAAAAACAAGCAAGACCTGCTCCAGTCCCTGTCTGTTCAGCCCTTGTAAAACAGACGCTGTGTTCCTGCACAACCTTCCTCTGAACATTCAGATTGTCGGTGTCCAAGCGTAGCCGAAGTGCTGCAATTAGAGAAATGAATAAACTGTCCGAGAGGTTTTTTTCTGCTGAGTGCTGAGAAACGCTGCCTGCCACCCATTCAATTAGGCTCAAACTTGCAATCCTGGCATTTCCCACTGACCTTCTTTGCAACACAGCAATCATCGCAACCGGTTCTCTGGGGATGTTCATAAAAATGAAATGGGTCTTTGAGAAGCTGTAAAAAAAAATAAAAAATCCCATATATAAAAGTGAATGCAGCACTACAATGGCTGCCAAGACGTGACTCAACTGAGTGTGAGTACATCCTCCGGTTTTCTCAGATTAACAGCAATAATCAGCAATAATCATGAATCTCATCATCACTGAGACTGTCAGTTATGGCCAGGGCTGTATAAAAATTTGAAAGCAAGTACTTGAGTGATGGTACAAATATCCTACCAGAAAATGACTTTGGTAGAAGTTAAGGTCACCTTTCAGAATATTACTAGAGTAAAAGTCTTAAAGTATCTCGGTATTTACTGTACTTAAAGGTCCAATGTGTGGGAATTTCTCACATCTAGCGTTGAGATCATATATCGCCAATCAACTCTCTCACTTCACGCTGTTCAAAGTAATTATTACAGCTACGGTAGCCTTCACGCTTCAAAAAGCCGGTCTCCTGCTCTTCAATCTCACTTTTTTTCTTTTCTGGGCGGCAGAAGAAGACTCCTGTTCCTGAAATTTGGATTTTGAATACATGTGGTCCTCATAGCTGCCAACACCCAATATAACCAATATGTTTGTCTAATGTTGACCAGTTGCCAGATCTTGTATGAAGTGCATCCTATTCACACAATCCAAACACCATATACAATTTTCAACCCGTTTGTCACCTCAACCTGGCAACCCATCCACTTGCGCAGTTGATCTCCTAGCCGGAAAGTTCAGACCCGAAAGCGAAAGCAGATAAAAAAAGCGGGGAAGGTGGTGTTCCCGCAAAGAAATCAAAGTATAGCTGTAAATTTCAACAGTGTTAGGCGCAACAATTTACATGCATCTACCTAGTCGCATACGGACAACCTCCACGCTTTTTGTAAGGTGGGTGGCGCATTGATTTTAATGTAGCAGCGCGGGGGGAAATGACATCACCCAGCACATTAAAACACAGCGGCACCATCACGCAGAAGAAGCACATAAGGGCACCGCAGGCGATTTCATCCTTCATCATGAAAGAACGGACAGAGGCAGAAAACGTGAAGCAAGCTGAACTCAAGATGGCAATGTTGGTAGCACAGACAGTACACTTAACAAGTACATTGTGGCTTCATTATAGTAAAGCATAATATTCAGGGTTTCCACACCTTCTTAAACATCTAATTCAAAGTCTGACATCAACAAAAGAGAAAAACAGAAACAGTATGGAAACATTTCTTGCAAGTACGAAAATGCTTAGGGGAAATGTAGTGGAGAAAAAAAAAAAAAAAAAAGTATACATGTTATTTAGGATATGTAAGGGGTAAAGAGTATACATGTTATTTAGGATATGTAGTGGAGTAAAAGTGTACATGTTATTTAGGATATGTAGTGGAGTAAAAGTATACATGTTATTTAGGATATGTAGTGGAGTAAAAGTATACATGTTATTTAGGATATGTAGTGGAGTAAAAGTGTACATGTTATTTAGGATATGTAGTGGAGTATACATGTTATTTAGGATATGTAGTGGAGTAAAAGTGTACATGTTATTTAAGATATGTAGTGGAGTAAAAGTGTACATATTATTTAAGATATGTAGTGGAGTAAAAGTGTACATGTTATTTAAGATATGTAGTGGAGTAAAAGTATACATGTTATTTAGGATATGTAGTGGAGTAAAAAATGTACATGTTATTTAGGATATGTAGTGGAGTAAAAGTGTACATGTTATTTAAGATATGTAATTGGAGTAAAAGTGTACATGTTATTTAAGATATGTAGTGGAGTAAAAGTGTTACATGTTATTTAAGATATGTAGTGGAGTAAAAGTATACATGTTATTTGATAGGGAGTAAAAGTGTACATGTTATTTAGGATATGTAGTGGAGTAAAAGTGTACATGTTATTTAGGATATGTAGTGGAGTAAAATGTACATGTTATTTAGGATATATATGTAGGAGTAAAAGTGTACATGTTATTTAGGATATGTAGTGGAGTAAAAGTGAAAGTTCCAGAAATATAAATAACAAAGTCAAAGTACAGATACGTTGAAAATTAGTAGTACAGGTACAAAGTATTTGTACTTTGTTACATTACAACACTGGTTAGAGGCCACAAAAATAGGTTAGGATACTATGAATGTGGAGGTATTGAGGTATTTGGCATTTCATGCACTTATTTCTTCTAAGGATGACTAAATAGGTAAGAAAGTGTGCACATGATACAGGGTGACCAAATTTCTAATTTCCGAACTCCTGGTACAGAAGCAAAAGCTGAAAGTGGATGGAAGTGGGTTTGGGCACTTGTGGGACTTGAGGTTAGGGGTGTCTCAGGTTACAGCCTCCCCCACCCCCAGGGAAGCGGGCAGCCACTGGCAGGCGCGATTGACGCCCTCTTTTCTGCAGCTGCTATTTAAAGGACTAATTGACAGACTGGGGTTTAGGAGGGTGAGGGGTGTGCTTGGGCAGCCCAGATAAGAGGGGTGTAGAGGAGGAGAGGTGGGTAAAGTAGAAAGACACGGGCTCTTCTCCTCAGTAGAGAGCAGAGTGCATCAAAGGCTGAGATCTTGATCTGTGGAGTGACTAAGGGATTTGGTTCACGTGCACTGAATTTTAAGTGTGGCCCTGAAACTTGTATTTGAACTTGGCAAAACTGAATTTGGCATTTGTTTAGTTGTAAATCAAAATTGAGTTTGAAACAAAAATACTGCTGTTATTTGATCTTTTCCTATTATTCAGTGTGTAAACTGTAACGTCTCTGTGTCCCCTTTTACTATATGAGTTCCTCCTCTGAGATTCTTTTTTTTTTTTTTTTTTTTTTTTAATCTTTTATTGAGAATCACGTAGTATCTGCAGTTTTCACAATCATTTTTGGATTGAAACCTTGACAGAGTGACCCATATTTTCAGATTTTATAATATTAGAGCACAAACAGAACACGGGGTCTTACTCCACTCGAAATGAATATATATAAAAATAGGCCTGTATTTGAATAGAAGAAAAACAAATGGATAAAGAATTTAAATAAATTAAATGTAAAGAAAATTACAAAGTTACATGAAACCCGAATGTAAACAAAGGAAGGACTTGGAAGGAAGGATATTAATTCCATTACAAAGATTTCATAAATGATATGATATCAGTCCTGTATAGATTGGGGGTCAGGTTTAAAACCACTTCTTTGTCCTCCGCTAAGATTTTTAAGGAGAAAATCAAACTACCAAAGCAGCAATACCAGCTGTGCCATCATGTGAGTGTGGAAGTTTCTGTGGATGGAACTGTGGATGAGCGGAAACAATCCATCCATCAAACTGTGTGTGTGTGTGTGTGTGTGTGTGTGTGTGTGTGTGCGTGCGTGTGTGTACATACCGTGCTCGCCGTCCACAGTGTCCTCACAGCGCTGGCTGAAGCTCGTAAGGAATCCCAGCGGATCAGAGGGTCCGGTGGGTGTATGTACCCACAGAAACGCTTCGGCCCGTTCTCCAGGTGGCCCAGGCCTGAGGAACACATGGCATGATGGGTAACTGAGTCCTCACACCAAATTAAACCCAGAAAAACAACCCAGAAATATCTATAAGGTGGGAATCAAATACTCCAAGAAAACCGATAAATTGAGAAGAAATGGTAATTGTCACAGACCCCTTAGTCAGAAACAATGGTTCACCTTTGATTTTTTCTGGTCCATATGAGAAAACAAACTCCACCTTCCCATATTCTGGGAACCTTTCATCTGTATAGAAACACACAGTATAAAAATGATTTTCTTTTTGCAAAACAACGAACGTGAATTCACACAAACACAAATTGTGGGTGAGGTATGATGCACGGAGCATTATAGTAAAACATACAACAAATTCTCAAAAATACACTGACAATTACAGATCAGATGTCAAGAATTTCAATTTCAGTTTAGCAAATTAAAGGCTCATAGTTTTCAGTTGTTAGCTCAATAAAACAAAATCTGTGAATTTATTTGTATTCATTTGAGTATTAAAAACAAGTGAAAACCTATATATATATTTTAAAAAATCAATAATGCTACTGGCTGACAGCTCACATTCTGCTGTTTCTATGTTTATTCTAATTTTTAAATACTTCAAGCAACTCTGGTTGAGCCTGTTGCTTTTCTTCCATCATTTTATTCTTATTAAATGCTGAGCTGCCTTCACCACCAGGGGTTATGACCATAAAAAATATGAGGAACAGTGTCCTCTTGCAGCAGGGCATACAAACTATTTCTTACTGGAAACCAACAAAATCCCAGTGAAAACCCAGTTTAAAACGCCTGCAACAACAACTGAGAACAATCAGCCTTAATGTACTGTTCTGTGATTGGCAACATTCGTAATTTCTTTGTGATCACCAAAACGTGTATAGTGTAAAATCACACCCACCCGGAGAGCCGTTACCTTTGAAGGTCTCATCCAGCTCGTTTTTCCCAAACACCACCCCGAGGTCGTGGATGGCGCAGGTGTGGAACTGCACCCTGAACACCACACCCCCGGGGGGGTTTCTGAACCTCTTGTGGTAACACTTCAACTGCGTTGAGTAAGAAAGAAAACATCAATACGTTCACTGGCGTATCGCGGTCAGTATTAGTGTCGGTATTCTAATAAAAATGTTACCAGGATGTCTCCCTTTAGAAGCAGGCCGGGTTCAATGGTGATGCAGATACTGGTGTTGCTGTCTCCTTGGACATTGCTGTAATAATAACAATAAGAACATCTGATGTTACTGGATTCAGTATAGAGTAAGCTTTGCCCTGGATTCAAACACAAACCAAACCAAACGGCAATGAAATTGTCCGTACTATATTCCCGACGTATAGACTGGTTGCATGGCCTGGTAGATCTTCAGGAAAGGACGGCAGCCTGTGAAGGGGAAATAAAGAAGGTAAATTGAAACCAAGAAAACCAGCAAAAAACAGTTCTTTGTGTTCATTTGGCAGAGGCAGAAGCTCACCTCCTTTGGATTCAAAGTTGGGTATGCCCGCATGATAAGCGTGATGCAGGAACAGTGGCTTGTTGTTGATTTTGATGTGTCCGGAAAGAAGCGTTGCTAAGCACGCACGTACCTGCAAGGAAAGGAAAGTAAGCATCGAATTCCAACGTCATGGAATACTGTTTTAAAACATCAAGCTGTGTACAAACTCCGCCTACGTATCTACTGATTATACACTACACCAGTGGTTCTCAAACTTTTTCAATAATGTTACCTTTTGAATTGTTTCTAGTAAGCAAATTACCCCTGACCAGCTCATCATTTTTGGTAGAAGAAAAAAAAGTTTATATAAAGAGCAACAGTACTGCGGTGTCAGCGATAGATTTACTAAACAACATCCTTGTAACTGAAAAAAACAACATTTAAATGCTAATGAGAAAAGGAGACAAAAACTGTAAAATAGACAAAACCTTGGAAAAAGATGGTAGAAAGAAGGAAGGAAGTAAGGCAAGAAGAAAAGTAATTAAAAAAAAGTATTAAAAACTTCAAAATCAGTGACATAACTTTGAAAAAAGTAAAAAATTGTAGGACAGTAGAAGGAAGAAAGGCAAGAATAGGTCTAAAGAAGGCGCAACACAAATGTCACATTTTTGGTAAAGAGGAACAAAGTTCTGGACAACAGCCTTGTAAAGATTAAACATTTTGTTAAATATCTCGCGTTACCCCTCTGCGGTCCTCGCGGATACCCCTAGGTCAATAATAATGACTACTACTACTACTACTACTACATAGTCTTAAACAGCTATCCCACATCTAAGCATGTCAGGACCTTTATAGCTGGATTAGAAACCAAATCCAAACACCCTCAACCTGTGTGGTTCAACCTTAACCGCCCGTGCCCCCCAGCCCAGCCAGATGGGAATCCCACTCGGACTAGAAAACAACCTTTACCCACTGCGGGGAAATGTCAGAGTGAATTGGTGTGTACAGAAGCCAGTCGGGGGTTGTTAATGATGATAACGATGATGGTACCAAACGTGACCGTGACCGTGGGGGTCGCCACATGCAAATGCCCCCCCCACACCCCTCCCTTGCTCTGCTGTCAGTGGCCAGATGGTTTCGCCTCTGTTAAATTCAATTAGACTAAACAGGGATGCCACGAGAGCAGTGTTGCGCGCGCGTGTGTGTGTGTGTATGTGTGTCTGTGTGTGTGTGTGTGTGATATGAGAAGTAATCATGTTCAATGTTTTATCAATGATTTTGCATAAAACCTTTTGAAACGTCAACAAACTGTACACATGCATAATAACCGGACCAGAAAATACAGCCGAGGGAATGGTTTATTGGATGAATTTTCGGGCTAGTGGTTCTGCTCAAAATGAAACCATATTCACAGAGTGTGCCGCTAATAAATCTTTCGCATCACTGACGATTTCCCACGCTGTCAAAGTCCCTATCTATCTGACCAATGAGCACTCTGTGGATGCTGTTCTTTTAATAATTTTGTCATTCTGTTGCTCACTCTTTCAAAGCAACCACCGGCATTTAGACTCTGGGGAAATCCTGTCCATATAAGTGTGACATTGTCGAGAAGTCATTATAAAAGTTGACACTATTCTAACTTTTATGTGGCATAAAAACAATGCTAGGAAACATGTTGTTGCGTCATGAAATTATTTATTTTATGTTCCTTAAATTTCTGTCACATAAAGAGGCAGCTTATCCTCTCAGAATGGGCTCGGCTCAGTTTGTTTTGCTGTACGCTTTAACGTTTCACAACCAACATGGTAGTCAGTTAATGAGACTAAAATGCTACATGTAACACCTTAAAGGTCCAACGTGTGGCAATTTCTCCCATCTAGCGTTGAGATCATATATCGCAATCAACTCTCTCGCACCACGCAGTTCAAAGTACGTATTACAGCTACGGTAGCCTTCACGCTTCAAGAAGCCGGTCTCTTGCTCTTTTCAATATCCTTTTTCTTTTTCTGGGCGAAGAAGAAGACTCCTGTTCCTGAAATTTGGATTTTGAATACGTGTGGTCCTCCGTGTTTCCTTCTTCAAACTCACCGGGGCCCGGGAAGCTACGATAACCATTAGCAGCATTAGCAGCACCTGTGAGTTTATCATGTGACAGCGAAAACGCGAAAGGCGGAGCAGTATGTCCTGTATGTCCCTTACCGGCTAACGTATTTCAAGATGGCGCATGAATATGGAGCGTCTACCCCCAGTTCATGCGAATGCAAATGTCAAATTTCAAGCCAAAAGGAATACTTGGAATTGATGGTGGTGGTAAATATTCATGAAAAAGGACGAGTTTGTGAACGGGCAACACAGATTTTGATAATGCACAACTAAACACGTTACACACTGGGCCTTTAAATCCAAACTTTTACAAGCTTTTATAGCAGCAGTAGGTTGAGCTCATCTCCTACTCTTGATGTTAATGTCACACATTCCAGACCGTAATACTTGCAGACTCCAGGGGCAGAGATAATTATATCCGAAGCAGGAAATAGCAGCGGGGCAGAGAGCAAGCCTATAGACCTGTTAGAGAATGGCTTGCTGCCTGATTCACAAGCTGAAATGAAGTGGTGCTAAGTCCCATGCTGTTTCCTCTTTCATTCCCTGTAACCTTTGTCCTGCTCATCTTTTCCAAGAAGAACTCTGACCAGGATTCCTCTCTCCGCAGGTGAAGAAGAGAGACGGTGGGGGGGTCAAGCAGTTAACTGTCTAATAATGCAGAGGGGAGGCTAATAATATGGCAGGAGCAGATTTATGAGTTAAGGGGAGGATGTCTCAGCAAATACACTCCCCTAGAGGAAGCTGCAGTCAAAATAACAAATAGTTTGGATACCTTTAAACCCCTCTTGATTGGTTTGACCTGTTGTGGCTTGGAATTTACTCGGCTGTTTTGCTCTCTATTCATGAGGAGGCCATTATCTCAGAACGAGTGGAGAAAAATATGCTCTGATATGCTAAGAGGACAGGAATGCACTGCCACCAAGCCCTGCTGCCTCCCCAGAGACACCAGTGGAATCTCTCAGACAGACGAGATAGATGGCTTCTCTCCGTGCCACGACGTTTACTCCCAATTATCCCAATTAAAACTAAACTGGAGATAAACAGGAGGAAAAAAAAGGGAAAAGAATTTCCTCTTTAAAATGTTTCTAAAACAAAATATAAGAGATGGAGTTAGGCAACGACACTGATCAGTTTGTCAGTTTGTCTCGTTATACAGTTCTTGAATTGACCGTTCGTTAAACCCCCAGTGGTTGTCCAATCATAGCTTAGCGACCGTAACTGGTCAGGCAGGCCGCTCAAGCTTTAGATTTTGGGGCATCTTTAAGAAGTGTGCATGGGGCTGTAGTTAAAAGCAATACTCCTCATTATGTAAGGAGTTTGGTGGTCCTTTTCGCTGTAGCAAAGGTCAGACTTAAAGCCGGTACACACCAGCCAGACGGCCGACCCTCGGCAGAAAAGCCAGTCGAAATGATCGGTTGCGTCCCGAGGTCCAAAAAACTGCCTCGGGACACACTGAGGCGACACCGACTTGAGAAACGTAATACGTCTCCATAGCAGCAGGCGGCGCTACTCTGTATTGTTGCACAAGAAATGAAAACCAGCAGCTGACTGGACGAACGCGTCACATGGGTTTGTTTTCTCCGGAAATTCAAAGCCAGACTGTCATGGCGGCCGTTCAGAATACGATCTCATATTGTACTAAAATAGTTCACTGAAACATGTTTCTGAAAACATTTTAAGCGAGAAATCTCGAAATCTCTAAGACTTGAGCCACTGACCTCGCCAGACTGTCCAACGGGCGATTTTCGGCCCTGTGTGTCCCGGGCTTTATAAAGCTTCAAACAGGTGTCAGCAAACAGGAAGTGAGGCAACAACTGACCTTATCTGTGACGGCTGACCCACAGGAAGTGCTTTGTCCTCGTAGAAGCGCCTCATGGCAAACCTGTCCAGCGCCTGGTCAGCACTGCACGACACAAAATTTAGACAGGCATCGTTATTATTTGTCATACTGCAGAGTGCATTCTTTTGGAAGCCCTGCACATTTTTTCCCAAGTTTTGAGATTTAGGAACATCCCCGCCCCCCTGCCCCCCCGGCCTTCATCATTTATAAAGCAGCTTTAAATCCTTCTGGCTCCATCCCACCTATTAACATCTGGTTGCATTAAAGAATGATGACATTTTTTCGAGCTCTTCCTTCTCACAGAGCCAGAAAAACAAGCTTTGAGTGTTTTGCCATAATAATCACATCAGTTTTTAATTTTCAAGGCTGCTCGAGTCCCAAAACCTCGAGGGCTAGCTGTGATTGATTGGTGCTCCTATAAAACCTTGCAAGGAGGAGATTCAGAGGGACCAAAATACTTAAATCACACTTTTTAAACATTGGCAGGGTACATTCTTCACCTCTGCTGATCAATCTCTTCGTTTAAAGGTGCAGTAGGTAAGACTTATAAAACTAACTTTCTGTCATATTTGCTGAAACTGACCCTATGTTCCAGTAGAACTACATGAAGCTGGTAATTTATTTGAAAACATCCTGCTCCTCTGGCACCACCTACAGCCTGTAGTGCAATTTGCAAAAATTCACAGCTCCTTGTTCAGATGCACCAATCAGGGCCAGGGGGGGGTGTCTAACTGCGTGTCAATCACTGCTCATGCACACGCATTCATTCTCCCTTGTGGGGGGAGGGGCTTAGGAGACCGTTTTGGGCTTTAGCGGGAAGGGACTGAGAAGTTGTCGATGTTCAAATGTTTTGGCTAAGTCCTGGATCTTCGCAATCTGACCTACAGGACCTTTAACCTGCAGCCAATAACGACATAATACTGAATGTGAAGTTGATGGATGTGTCTACTGATCGTTTGATACCTTGCGGATATGCTGCTGTAGTGCATGTACGCCGCCACCACCACCCCTGTTCGACCTCGGTTCCCCTGTGACACAGAAACAGAGACAACAGGACTTCAAGTTTCAAGATGTACAATTGCAAAGCTTATTTGGAACAGGGATTATTTCAAAGGGATGAACAAAAAAAAAAACTACTAAATCCTCTGATGTGATGGAGTGGTCAGCAAGCTGCATGAATTTTATTTAAAAAGCTGGAAGCATAAATAAAATGAAATAATGTTTGATCGCTCTGCTTGTTTAAAGTGACTGGCCCGACTCTAAAAAGCAACAAGTCTGTTCCAAAGCAGAGAAGCTGGAAAAATGTTTTCCGTTCTGCCTTTTTTTTCGGCCTCATCTGGACAGAATGCATAAATATTGTATAGTAGTGTATGTTTAAACAAGACAGAATGGATTGTATAACTAAAAGAATTGAATAACTACAAGACTGTGTGTTGATTTTAGAAGGTCAGCGGCCACACATGCGTTGTTTTTTATATTATAGATGTGTTTTTCATATTCAAAAGAACATTTTGGAACCACATTATAGTCTCGGCTGGTTTTCTTGCGACCTCTCGGTGACAAAGACTACAGGAAATCACTGCTGCCAAGAAACATTACAGCACGTGAACCAAAAAATTGTGGTCTTAACACTGCGGTTTTTGTAGAGATTAAACAAATTAAGTAAAGTGAGCTTTAGAGGGGCTGGTTAACAGATTTGGTATCTTTGGACGGAGCCAGGCTAGCTGTTTCCCCCTGTTTCCAGGCTTTATGCTAAGCTAACCTAACTTGCTTGCTGCCGGCTCCATCTTCATATTGAATTGGGTATCAATCTTCTTAGCTAACTTGCAGCAAGAAAGTGAATAAGTGTATTTTCCAAAATGTTGAACTGTTTCTTTAAAGAGCTCATATTATGCTCATTTTCAGGTTCATAATTGTATTTCGAGGTTATACCAGAATAGGTTTTCACGGTTTCATTTTCAAAAAACAGCATATTTTTGTCATTGCTGCAGCTCCTCTTCTCACCCTGTGTGTTGAGCTCTCCATTTTAGCTTCGGAATGAGGCATTGCACTTCTGTTCCATCTTTGTTGGGAGTCGAACATGCACAGTACCTAGGTAAGGACTACTAGCCAGTCAGAAGCAGAGTAAGGCGGGTCCTGACAAGCACACTGGTGCGATGGAAAACAAACCCACTTCAGCCGGTAACCTATGGCTTTGGCTCAGCCGTACACGTTGGAACCCGAGTCTGCTCCCGAAACACAGGCAGATCAAAAATGACGCAAAGCATTTGTCTCTGAAGTCAAGGCTCGACCACAGTAGAGCTGTTTGGAGCAGTTTGTGAACAGTGTTTTCTGTGTGTTCACAATAAAGTAAAGGGAAAAAGCCAAAAAGCCTAATATGAGCACTTTAAGAATATAATTTTAAGCTGGGCATGAGAAGAGGGTGTCGCCCAACAACATGTTGACAATTACAGGTGCTTTTTTTTGTGTACCGGTCATCCCCGCTTTACCTTGTTGTGCAGTACCACTACGTTCCGCGGGTCTCCGTTGAGCCATGTGTCGATGGCCTTGCACATGCTGCAGATCTTGTCCAGCGCCGGTGCATGGTGATCCGGCCAGCCAAACTCCAGAACCTAAAGGTGATTAACAGGAGAGGTTTTTCTGTAGCGGCTCCTCGGCTCTGGAATAGCCAGCCACAGGCCGTTAGACAGGCTGAGTCTGTTGATATTTTTAAGAAGCAGCTTAAGACACAGCTTTTATTCTCTGGCCTTTAATTGTAATTGTGTTCTTTCCTTCTATTTTATGTATGTGGGTGTGTATGTGTATGTATGCATATATATTTGTATGTACGTGTATATTCCACTATATCTATGTATATATATATATATGTGTGTTTTATGCTTGTACATGTTTTTGTCTTTGTGAAGCACTTTGGTGCAAACTTGTGCTATATAAATGAAATAAACTCAAACTTAACTCCTCTCAAACATGAGGTCAGTTGATAGCCTGTTATGCGTGTAACAAAGAGGATCCAGCTGCTGAGGTGTTTGTACCTTTGGGTTTAACTTTGACAAATCACTCCTCCACTCGCTCAGGTTGAGAATCTGAAATCAGAAAGAGAACAAATATGAACACATTAAAAGCAACAACAACGTTCTACGTCCCTCAAAGAGCCAATAAACATCGGTCGCATTTGTGACCAAGTATCATTGAGACCAAAATCGATTTGATTTGTTTCGTTGCTTACCAGATAGTGCTCGCCGTGTTTGGACCGCAGCATCGTCGCCACCTCTTTGAGGTTGGCGGTGTAGCTGCGTTCCTCAGCAGCAGCGGGGAAACAGACGGAGATGATCCTCTCCGTGATGTAGACCAGGTCCACCTCATAGCTCTCCTCCATGGCCTGAACCACACTCTGACTCCTGGAGAGGCAGAGGCAGAGGCAGTGAGAGGTGTTTATATCATTGAAGTGTGGAGCGAAAGGCTTTTTGAACTTTGGGACAGCCACCCCAACTATTAAAGGTCCCATGGCATGAAAATGTCACTTTATGAGCTTTTTTTTTTAACATTAATATAAGTTCCCCCAGCCTGCCTATGGTCCCCCAGTGGCTAGAAATGGTGATAGGTGTAAACCGAGCCCTGGGTATCCTGCTCTGACTTTGAGAAAATGAAAGATCAGATGGGCCGATCTGGAATCTTCTCCTTATGAGGTCATAAGGAGCAAGGTTACCTCCCCTTTCTCTGCTTTGCCCACCCAGAGAATTTGGCCCACCCATGAGAGAGAGACATCATGGCTTTGAAAACAAGCAAAGTGGCAGTTGGTCAAGGCCACACCTCCCCCCCTCTCCTCCTCAATAGCTACAGACACAGAAATGGCACATCCTAAGGAAAGCTCATTGTGGGACTGGCTCTAGTGGCTGTCAGATACACTATTAGGGGACCACTAAGGCCTATATAAAAGCATCCAAAGAGCACCATGTCATGGGACCTTTAAGGTTTGTTCACTCATAACTGCATTCACATGTTTAGTGATTGTCATCTTTACGAGGAATATTTTCTTTCTTTTTTTTTTTCTTTTTTTTTACAGCTGCTCTGAAAACATTTATAGAACTCTCCGATTTCTCTCGGGGACTAACGACAGAGTTCATCTCAAACATCCACTCGATGAAATCTAAACTCCAGCAGCTCACTCTTATATTTCTTGGAAATGATAACATTCACAATCCTTCACCGAGTGTTGACATGACCTCTGCTGATATTATGCAATCTATTTCACCGGGCCAAACAGCGATCAGGTTTATTGGCCAGTGAGCATACAGTAAAGCCCCGCATTAGAAACAGCCATGCCTGAAGAATAACAGAGGTGGAATGATAATTTACATTCCTAGAAGAAAGGAGAAATATCCAGCACAAACAATCCTTTTTTGATGTTCCTCATAAAATAAAGTCGAGTTGAGGATCACAAGGGATTTAAGGGACTTACAACTTCACCAAGTTGCGGAATTTATTAGGAGTTAGGCTCTTTTTTTTTTTTTACATTTCTGAACAAAACTCTTCAAGATGTTGTAGATTCAAAGTAGGTTTTAAAACAGAACAAAGATGCATACATACGTTTTGGTTGAACGGGTAATGCTGGAGGGAAAATACACGTAATCTATTCTTCAATTATACCGTATACCTTCACCATTCCTACTGCTATTTTTCCTGATGAAGTGTGTACATATGCGCATCTGCATACAATCATATAGCAATGCTGTGTCTTACCCTGACTGCTTTCGCCTTATCTCCACACTCTTGCAGGACCTTGTAGATCCCTGGAGAGCACACGCACACACGCACACACGCACACACGCACACATTCAAAAACACACAATACACACCACACATATATGCAGAGGGTGGGGGAGAGAGGGAGGGAGAGAGAAAATGAATCATAAGCAAACTCTGTCTGGTAATGATGAGGATGTTATTGAATTATAATATGACACAACCTATTAGGGAAAAGTCAGATCACAGAAGCAAAACTGAAAGACAGAGAGAGAAAAGAAGAGGGCGAGGAAGAAATAGAGAAGGTCAAGGAGGCGAAGAAGAATAATAAGAGTAGGAGAAGCAGCAGAAGTAGAGGAGGAATAAGGATAAGAAGGAGAATAAAGCAAAGAAAAGCACGACTTTAAAAAAATAGAGTTAAGGCAAGAGGACAGCGGAAAGGAGAAAAGGAAGAAGAAGAAGAATGGAAGATGGTGAAGAAAAAGAAGTAAATGATTGAGAAGATGCAGAAGAACAAGTACAAAAGATGAGGATGATGAAGAGGAAAAGAAGAATGGAAGATGGGAAAGAAAAGGAAAAAGGAGGAGAGGGATAGGGAAAGGAGAAGAAGCAGGATGAAAAGAGGTGAAAGGAAGAAAAGAGGACGATGAAGAGGAGAATGAGAAAGTGACTACACAGGGGACAAACGGTAGATGGAAAAGAAGGAGAAAGAGATGGAGGAAAGGTAAAAGGAAAGGAGAATAAGCAGGAGAACAAACGTTAACAGAAGAAGAACAAGAAGTGCAGTAAAAAAAAAAGGACACAAAAATACGTCCAGGATGCGTTCCAGGAGTCAGGATTTCAGCACGCACTTTAATTGTCCTGCACCTAGTTATTTACTGAGAAAAGAGAGTGGAAGTCAGGCTGTTTTACTGGGACAGGACTGCAGAGGGGAAATGTTCCTAAATATGCTGCACTGTCGAGGAATCGCTGCATAATAGATGCTAGGGTTGGCTCTTCCTCTTACTGTTCGTCGGCCCAAAGGAGAGCTTGTCTGTATGAGTCAGCTGCCACGGAGAAGATGAAGCCTTCCAAAACGATAGAATGACAGCTGGATTTATCTTCACAGACATCCTTTGTGACATCCTCTCCTACTCCCCCACAACGTCAGAAAGAGTGAGCGTTCAAGCTTTGCATGGTCAAGTGGTTAAACACAGATATTGGCAAGAAGGGGTCTCTAATCATGGCGCGAGGTTAAACACACAGCCCAAAGCTCTCCGTATTGCTGCCGGGCGGCTTCTCACAGATGAAGCTAATCCCACCCCCCCCAAGAGCCAAAATGGGAAGCATAATTCTCCGTGATTTGACAGGAACCAGATGCTAGGCGGACCACGAACGCTGGTGTTTGCAAAAAATGAAACAGCCTGTTCGCATGGGGCTTCGGGGGGGGGGGTGTTAAGCCAGTACATTTCACATCATAGGCACAATCTGTTGTCTTGTAGCAACACGGGTGCACGAACGCCTCTTGAAAGTCAATGCAGCATGTAAAGTGGAGTACACTATCTGTCCATTTGAAGGCACTTTCCACCCAGTTAAAGGCTGGTTCTCATTGTCAAAACAAAATCCCATGAAATTCATCCACGGCTGAAAATAGTCCCTCACAAATTCGCTACTTGTTTGCTACTTTGAGTATTAAATATTGACTTTATGCTATATGGAATAGACTAATGCTTTTTTTTTTGTTTTAGTCAGTTTATGGGATTTGTTGACAATTAGATACAAATCTAAAATAATGCCTTCAAAGAAATACAGTTAAATAAGCTCAAACGATAGGAATTTGTTGCACATTGATCGCATTTATTTCATTAAAAACCAAAAGAAATCACAAATCAATCTGCCAAGGAAGACCGTGGGATATGATCAAAAGCTCCAGAACAGCTACTAATGGACCTTGTGAAAGATGTTTGTCCACTAAAAAAATCATACATTTTTAAGCAGTAGATAAGACTTTTCACACAAAAAACCAAAAACCTAAAAATATTTTTGCCGCATTTTGGACTTCCTGTGTGGGAGTGGCCTACCTTGCGGAACAGATACCCAGTGCTCCACCTCCAGGATGAACGCAGTAGTGCAAAACGCCTTCGAATGGAGCTGCCCAGAGGCATGGTTGCAGGTATGGGAACCACTTCTCTAATTTTTTACTATTTTTTATCATAAAATAAAAACTATGGCTGTTTAGCTCCAGTTCCTCATGGTAGAAGAAGATGCCGTAGACTTCTGCTCTGTTTGTGCCAAACTTCACCAGCGATTACGTAATACATCATGATGCAGCTTCCTTCTCTCCTTTCCCTCTGGACCGTCTTCTCCCCACTTTATCCTGCTTTCTCTCCCCCTCACGCCCACTTTGTGTTCTCTGGTACTACTCCTCCCTCGGCCTTCTCATCTCTCATTATGACTCCCCCCCTGCTTCTCTTGTCTTGACTCCCTTTTTTCCCATGTGCTTGTGTACTGTATGTGTTTGACCTTAATTACCCTTAAGAATGTTGTTACCAAAGCATAGAATATGGAAAGAAAACAATATGTTTTTTTCTGTTCTATCTTAATATAAGACAGATATTTTTTATTTTTATTTGAAGCATCTCACTCTCGATCCTCTTCTGAGCCACAAACTGATTTAAAAAAAAAAATTATTGTAAAAAATGTAAAAAAAATCCCCATATTGCACTTGGATGACCCAGACTGGCCTCGGACTGACCCAATTATGGTGGGGACCTAAAATCCTAATGGATGTGTCCTATATGGAAACATTCCATATGCACTTGGCCCCCTTTTGTTCGTACACTATGCACTTGAGTATCAAGGCGAAAAGCAGGGATTCCAAGGTGAAATATATATATATAAAAGTTTCTTTTGAAATCCAGCCAGAAAGTATAGATTTTCTATTAAACTTGAAATGAAAGCAATCTAATATGATGGGACAACACAAGGCTTTGCTAAGACGTAACAACCACAACACATGGATGACGAATCAGGATCGCGACCGAAATGTCTTGTTTAAAGGGGCTATGTCTATACCCTTTACTCTCAAAACACCAATATGTCACTGTCAAATTGTTTATGACAGCTTTCTATAATTACAGTTAAAAAAAAACAAGAGCATGGTCAAGACAATTAGTAGCCTCTGTCTTGCTATTTTTAGTGCGAGCATTCCTCATAAACCCTGTTGCTTGCTGTTGCAATGAGCGCGTTGCTACTTGTGTCAACCCTTAATCCATTGTTTTGATGTTTTTGCATTTTATTAAAGAGCACGCACACAATATTACAACATCTGTTTCCTGTTGATGGTTAACAGTTAGACAAATTCCAAAATAGTATATTCTGACTATGAAGAACTGACTCCTTGTGCACTTGAAAGGTGGCCCAGGACGTTTTGTTTAATCGTGGTCAGCAGTAGCCGTAGATAGATTGGATTCACAGCTGCTTATGGCAGCCAAAACATGCACAGAAACTTCTACATTCAATTAAAAAGACATCATTCAGATGTCCTCCATTCCCTGCTTGTCAGACTCATTTTCTTCCTTTCTCTTTCTCTGTGTTGAAGTCACGGACTGAGAATTAATCTCCACGCAGACCGGTGTACACACAGACCAATCTGTGTTTATAATCTCACTGTGAATCACCGCCGCGACTCCTGCTGCCGATCTAAACATTCAGGCGGCGTCTGACGCAAACGTTGACTTATTATCGTGACTCACCAAAGAGAGAGGAGAACAAAAACGGACGCGCTGCTTTTATCTTTTGCATGAAATGTTGCTTCTGGTTTCATGAAAAGGAGCCCCCCTTTTAATCTCAAAAACATTTCAAACCAGCTAACAATGTCTTTGCCTTTTTTGACTACTTGCTTGAATGTCTTTCGGCTTTACTACCAATGGTTCTCTCCTCTCTAATTTTTCTGGAATCTTTCCTTCTTGGAAACCCACTGCCCGTGCACACACCCTTCACGGTTTAGCAATGTAAAGCTAAACATGCATGCCTAGTCTCGGTGCCAGGCCTTGGCAGCCATTTCTGGCACAGACGAGACACAATTTGCAGTAAACTGGCAGATGTCACGGCAGCTTTTTCCCATTTTGTAAGGTATGCACCCAATATTTAAATAACTTGAAAAATGTTCTTTTAGTGATATGATTTACCGTGTCTGCCTATCATATTCCATATTTCATTTCTCTCCATGTCTCCTTCTTTGCCATTAACAGATTCCAATTCACGGTTGCTTCAATTTAAAGACGGGTCATCTAAAGTTAAAGCCATGTAAACTGTGTGATACCTGAGATTAAAGGAAGTCCAACCCACAGAGCGGCAACAGGAGCTCTGATTGGCTCGCTGGTATGTATTGCATGGTGCTGAAACAGGTGGTGGGATTTGCCTGTTGGGTCAGAGCTTGACAGCCTTAAATATAATCAATTATAATAAATGTATCATGTATCAATTGATTATAATCAGACACAGAAAAAAAAGTCTATAATTATTTCAGTGCCACACTCCGGACTCCATACTGTATATTGTACAAGAAAGATCACAGCAAAGAACACAGAAAAGGACACCACTGTATGTGTGAAAGGGTAGCCACATATACATAAATGGACTGTTTTTACATGAGGATACATGAGGATTGTTATTCCAGCACTTTGCTGCATAGCAATAACAGCATTTATGAATGAACAGCTTTTAAAGCATGTCTACTCGGCATTAACACTAATAAAGAGGAGGTGTTACTCACCGGCGTATCTACATGCTTTAACGGCAGCTGAGGAGTGGGAGGCTGGAGAGAAAAGCGAGACAGACAGAGTCAGTGGGTTAGTCTTTGTTTCTTTCACACCGAGGAAGAAACAATATAGTGAGAGAAAGGATGGGAAAGAGAGAGAGAGAGAGAGAGAGAGAGAGACTATCTTTTATAGGACTCTCCCTCTCCATGTCTGGCTGTCAGTGATACACCAGACACACAGTCATTCAATTAACCTTCAACAACATACTCTCTTTCCGTCTCTTTGATCTATGTACACTTTGCCCGACATACATGCATACGATGAAGGGAGTCCTTGTCTTGGACTGCCTTGGCTCAACTTAACTAGACAATGAGGAACCATTATGGTTCTCAAAAAGAAAGACACTGTGTGGACAAACTTAATGTCCAGGGTATCATTTTGTTTCAGTGAAAACGCCCCTTTTGGAATATTTTGTTCAGTGTAAAAACTTGAATTGTTATGGCTTGAAGGTTCATTCTTGACTTGGAAATCGGAGATTGACTCAAAGTTGACTTCCAGTGCTTTCAGCAACATCCCACGAACTACTATCAACTAAATTGGTATCATCATTATAGCAAAGTCTATTCGTGAAGTTCAGCGGGGAAATTGTCCAAATGGCTTTTAGTTTTGGTGCTGGTTTTAAAAAGAAAAAATGCAAGGTGACGACGGCTGAATTTCATAGTAGGACAGGCCAAATTATCAATATGTAAAAGTAAGAAAAAAACATAAAAATAATGATAATCTGGTCAGGCTATGTGGAAGCGGAAAGAAAGTATGTGACAGAGACAGAGACAGATGCGCACAGGCACACACACACACACACACACACACACACACACACACACACACACACACACACACACACAACACACATATACATGCTTTGACAGTGATCCATGTGTTGAGGAAAATCTCTTAACTGAGTTAAGTACAGCGTCTAAGGCTGATGTGAGCTCTATAAACAAACCCGGGCACTGTTTAACAAGCTGCTGCAGTCATTTAAAAGGGCCAGCATCCAAAGTAAATAAGTGAAAAGTAGTTACTTTTGCTTGGAATGTTCCTAATTTGGTCATGTCATTGGTGGTTAATCTTGAAAATATAAAACGGGACTGACTGTGCCACTTTTTATTTGACTTCATTGACCAGACATCAGCAAAACGATCAAATTGCAATCCCCTTGCTGGTTTTCTAATCATGCCATTTGCTGAGCATGCATTCTTTGTAAAAAGTGAGTGAAAACTTTCAAGCGCATTAAAGTGAAAAGGACTAAGGCCTCAGCGATGCAGTGCGTGAATCACATTTTGTCTGTAAAGGAGCAACCCTTAGAGCAGGGGTGTCAAACTCATTTTCACTAGGAGCCACACCGGAGAAAGAGAATCACACCAGGGGCCGGACATGTAGAGTTTATTGACGTGCTTTTGTTACTGCATGTCACTTTTTTTTTTTTTACATTTTGATAGCTTTTTTCCTCATTTTTGTTGTTTTATCCGACGTTTTTGTGGCTTTGCCAGACATTTGTCACCTTTTGGTAAATGTCTTGCTTTTTCCGACATTTTTGTACGCTTTTTGTCGCATTTTTCTTGACACGGAGCCCTACAAAAGTCATCAAAAAATTCCTTCTGGGGGAATTTCTGAGTCTCAGAGTCGGCAAATCTGCCATTTTCTGTTTAAGAAACACTTTCCTGTGTTTTTGGTTTGGCGCACAACTAGGTGGGCCAAAATGTATTGTGAACCCAAATTGATATACGGGCTGGATCTAAATCTACAAGGAGCCGGATTTGGCCCGCGGGCCTTGAGTTTGACACATGTGCCTTAGAGGGAAGGAGAATAATCACTTTGACTGCAGCTCAGTATCTGTCCTCTTCTGCACTCGCTCTCATAGTATGTATAGTACATCTCACACCAAATCAGTCATTTCAGATACTTCTGAGAAGAGGGCCATCGTTTATTTTCAACACAATGCCACATTTTCACCTTTTCACAAGCTTAAAGAAACTGCTGCTCCGTGACACAGCGTCACTGTCACTCGTCATCACCGTCAAATTCCTATCACTTCTACAGCACGACAAACAGGACACAGAGGGTGTCTCTGGTGGTTATAGCTTCTGACCTTTGACCTTAAGCAACAACCTCACAGTGCGCCCTGTGTGTGGTTCTGCCACAATTCCAGGAAGCATCATTGCATTATGAGGGGGATTTCAGGTCAACAACCTCTTTAAAGATAAGTCTCATGTGTGCACAAATTCTCACACACACACACACACACACACACACACACACACACACACACACACACACACACACACACACACACACACACACACACACACACACACACACACACACACACACGCACATGTTACACTCACCAGCTCATTGTTGGTAGTTGTTTGACATGATGTGGTGACCTGTAAATGGAGAAACAGAGAAAACATGAGTACAGAAAAGCTTTAAAATCTGCAGAAGAACATTGTAATATCTGACCTTTAAAGTACAGTAGATGACAAGCAGAAATAAGGAATAATTCAAGAAAACGACAGAGAGACATAAACTCAGTAGCATCTTCTCATCTCTGCAGGACTGTGTTTTTTTTTTTTTAAAACACTACTGCAAGAATTGCATCTATTTTTGTAGAAACAGAGAGGGGGAGACGTCTCTGAGTGTTTCCTCCTGAATGCCTGAGTATTACCCAAATCGCCCGCAACAGTACAGAAATAACCACTGCCTCATAAATAAAGGCCCTTTTGACTTGTGGGAAACATGTCAGGGCCATTCCAGGCAAAATCACATTTGCCACTGAGTTCACATTAAGAGAGAATGCTTCCTGTAAAAGTCAGAAGAAAAAAAAAACGACGACTATGACACTGGTGCTGTCCTGATCTGCCCTGTGACTCAACATGCACCTTGAAGACATGTCAGACCGGGCAACACATATTGATGGGGATCAGACTCCACATCATTTTTTTGCCTTTCCAGATGGCCGTGGTGTCAGATTAGGTGATTATAGAGTCCTAAATTCTTGCTGCTACTTGGCCGAGAGACATGGCAGATACACGTTGGACACTGACCAATCATAGCTTGACTGTCAGCCGTCTTTCATGATCTGTGTGACGTCCGTAGGTGATTGAGAAAAGGGTACCATAAACTGACTTTAGTCTTCCACCTGCAATATATATATTAATATATATAAACTTGGAATTTGGATTTGTGGTGATTTTGGTTAGTTTGTGTGTTTCAAGGCTGTTTATTTCTTGATTATTCGAATAATTGCTTTGTCTATAAAATGTCAGAGAATTATGAAAAATGACGTCCTCAAGTGCCTTATTTTGTCCGAACAATCTAAAACCCAAATATGCTCAGTTTAGCATCATTCAAGACAAGCTAGAACCATCACATGTTTATGTATTTATGTATTTTGGCTCGAAAATCACTTCAGATGTTTGATCGATGAATCAAAACAGTCGCAGATGAATTCATAGTTTAAGCTCTGGTTTGTTTTACTCCCAGCAACCAGGGCTATAACTTCATAGTCCACTATCCTTGCAAATAGCACTTTGCATAAGGTATTTACAGTTTGCCAAAATAATATTTTCATTAAACAGCCTTTTAACCACATCGGGGACTGCCAGTAGTTCTTTATTGCAGTAAACCTGCGGATGTAATAACATTTCAAATGCTCCATCAGTTGATAATGACTCCCAGTTACTGCTGTTTGATTACAGCTCACTGATAAAATGCCATATACTGTAGTGACTTTTTATATTATTATGTCTAGCTGGGTGCATATTAAAGAATAGTAAAACAACGGTAGGTTCCTCAACAAAGGCAACTGGGTGGCACACCAGTACTATATAACGCAGAGTGGAGGGCCAGTGTCTGTTGCCAGGCCTTCTTAGCAACAGTATCACTTGTACCCCTAATTATACTATCATCTCAAAATGAGAGCGGTATGGATTTCCTGATGTTGCAACACTGCATGTAGCATCTTTAAATAGCAGGCCATTTCGGTACTCAAAACAGTTTGCTCATAGTATCCGTGACAGGCAAGTGTGGCTCCTTAATAGTCTGCATTACCCTGTGCACCACAAATCACTGATTACGATGCATAAACAGGCCCTCCCGGGCAAGCTGAGTGACTTCCATCTGATTGTATTTACTTTTGTGTGCATACGGATAAACACGTATGTGGGAGTGCACGGTTGAGTGAGTGCGTGCAGCGGCCACTGTCGCAACGTTGTTGTGAGTTGACGGATGTTTACGGGCGGTGAGATGAGAGCGCGCTATCAGAAGACAACAGACGCAGGCAGGAAGGAAGCCGCTGTAATTAGTTTGCTCTGGGAAAACAAAAGACTCGTTGACTTTGCAATGCTATCATCAAGCGTATCAGAATACAGTAGTCGGATAACATCGCAACGGAGTAGATCCCACCCAGTGCATGCTGATGTGCAATTTGATGGCATCAGTCCACCAGTTAGTGCTGATACGGTCATGTGCTCCACTAAAAAAAAAACATGAAGAAGCTGACCAAAGAGTGTACTGAGATATTTTAACAATTTCTATGTTGGATTAGTGGCACCTTAATAAGTTACCATGGACTGACTGATGCTTTGTTCTTTTCCTGATATACACATGCACGCTGCAATATGATTTGATACCTTAAAATCAGCCATTAGGTGCCATTTTTAATACCATCAAATATGACTTTATTAGCCAACATTTGCAAGCCTTCAGTCAAAAAACAACCTTCAAGGCAGCGTGTTGAATAGATTTGCCAAACCAATGTATGTGGCTCAACCCATCAGCGGTCAAGATGACGGGTTCATATTCAGTATTCAATAAAAGGCCAACATTAGTTGGACCTTGTCCTTGTGGGCGCACGTGTATACATGTGAGAGTAGCCATTCCTTTTTTGAGAAACACAACTTGGAGGGCATCATTTTGAATCCCTGGGTTAATAAAGTGAATGAGTTACAACTGTCGCTGCTGCAGGTGCTACAGGGAAGTGGATACAAATGAAAATAAAGGAAGAGAAAATGCAGTATCCAATGACAAGGATGAGTGCATGGCCGTGATTGTTTTTGCAAAAGAAATACGCTCAGCTGCCAGCAGGGCTGGATCCTAATATTTGACTATTTGGATACTCGTTCGTTGGTGGTAGATATTTGATTTTCAAATTTGGGATTCAAATATTCGTTTTTTTTCCCTTCAATACTGTAATAAAGTTGAGGCAGATTCAACTTTTGGAGAAACGCAACCCGACTTCTCGCTGCGGTGGCCAGTCATGTAACCGGCGGTCAGACTTGTCAGTCCGTTTCGAGGAACTGTGACATATCCGCACATTAAACGCGGAACATCACTGCCTCTATCGCTGCCTCAAGAGAGTTTTAAAACACTACGAGGGTAAAATTTTTTTTAAATAAACGAAACGCAAGCAGCGAACTGCCCAGGAGTTTCTGTAACAGCTGACTGTTTCCTGCAACAACAAAGAAAGCCCAGTCGCGCCCGTCTGTTGTTCTTTTCTCTCTTTCTCCGTGAAGTGAAGCTGCCTTCGAGCGCGGTCGGAAATGTCGAGATCTCTAAACGATCTATAAACGATCTGTGCATTGTGGTTCAACTCTCTGACGTGTAAGGGCATTTTCACATTTCTTCTTCGTAAATTCACCTTTTTAGGGTATTTGCATATAACCAATCCCCATGTGTTTCATGTTGAAATGTTCAGAACAAACTTAGCTTTCCGTATGGTGATGGACACGTGCAATTTTGTAATATCGCTTTTTGAGTAGGAGTTTCGTCAAACATCGTTTGGACGCGCCGGTGCGTCTTTCGTCTTCAGAGGATGTCACACAAATGGGCCATTTCAGTTACACTCTCGCCGCCGCACAACCCTGCGGCGATCGCTTTTTTGTCGGTCTAAACGTGCCCTGAGTCCTGCAGTCCAATACGACAGTCCTGCGATGCAAAGCCAACAGAAGATGAACTTGCTAGTACCAGAAGCCAGAAGCGAGTTGGCTTATGCTTGCTCTTTACAGTGCCTGCACTACATTCGGGCCGTGGCTGACATTTAAATATCAGTGTTGGCGGCCCCGGTGGCCCCCGGGGCCTCGTAGCGAGAGCATCTGCCTTTATTTACAGCTGACAGGAGGTGCTGTTCTGTGCGCTGTAATGTAGCCTACGCCTGCAAATGTCCTGACGATGACTCCCTCCAGTATTGATCTAAAGGTCAGAAGGGTATAGTGATGACTTTAAGTTTCAGTTGCTACTGTACGTTTACAACCAGACAAAAGCACTATTTATTGGTGAGCTCCCAAATGCTAAATTTTTTCTTTAGGAACATATTTGGGCATGTAAAAAAAAAAAAAAAAAAAATGGGTTTCAAGAAATCAGACACGTACATTGCTTGCAAATATTGTTATCATATCACATATTAAGTGAGGCAGTCACGAGACAGCCGGAGCAGCAGACAGAGAGAAAATGCAGACTTCATAATAACGCAGTCTTACATTCCGACGAGTCTCAGTTCAACTTAAAATCCTCGCCACATCACCATGCAACAGAGCGAGAGAACAACAGCTACCCTGACTTCATCCATATATGGTGGGTGCAGCTGGAAGCCAGACTAATACAGGCTTCACGTGGTTTTTTTCTCCCAAGCTCAGACGGATAAAAGCGTATGAATCTCCGAGAGGCCCTACCACACACTTCGGCATCGGGCCAGGCTAACACCTGAATTTCATCTGTCTGTAACTGTTTGTGGAACTGCACATTCTGTGCCATCTCACAAAAAAAAAAAAGAGCCTCTTTGTCTGTGTTATCTGTCTTTATCTGTGCATCTTTTCCTCAGCATATGTACCATAGCAGGGAAATGCCTTGCAACTGAACATTTTAAAACGATGAATGCTGAATGTGTTGACCTTCTCTTTGGCCTCTGAACGAGTCTCCCCAATCAATTCGCAGCCACGGGACCAGCAGACCACAAAGAGAACTCTCCCAACGTCGAGAGAAAGAGAGTCAAAGCGAGTTTAGGCTTTTAAAACAGCTTGTAGCTTATAATCTCATCGAGTCACGAGGGGCGTCTGGGAAGCCACTGAACTAGAACAAGGAGTCAAGCAAGCCACCGGTGGGGTGGGGGGGGCTCTTCGCAATTTCAACCCAGCCAAGAGGCCTCATTAGGGGGGCAAACAGGGTTGAGCTGAGGCGGGACGTTGTTGAATTAGCCGCAGCAAAGGTCAAATGTCTCAGGTGAGTCTCGACAGCTTCACGGTGCTTTCCTCTTCTGTCTTGATCCCCCCATCCCCCCCCCCTTACACAATGAGAGTGTGGATCAGAAAGAGCTTTAATGACTTCAGCAAAAGTGCTGCTGCTCAAGTACTCAAGTGGGTTTATATGGAAATGGAGAGTGCAGAATATCAAAGCGGGACTCCTGAGCCCGGTCCACTGAGTTGAATCGTTGTATAATGAGTAAACGTGCTGCAGTTCAAGCAGCATAGTGATGAACTCTTTTCTCTTCACACTTCAAACAGGCTGGAACAAGCATCCTCAGATAACCGAGGAGGAATAGGACCGGCTTGCTCAGCAACCTTTGCATTCTTCTTTTGCACCTCGTCAAACAATAATGGCAAAAGGCTTGCGCTGTCAGTGCATTTATTGTTACAGTTTTTTTGCATTTTGACACATAAAAAAGGTGAGAAAGCAAATGTTTGCCGATGGGATTGATGGGAAGTTTTTTTAATTTTTTTATTTAAACATTTATTAGAAGTGAAGATGAGGGTTTTTTTTGTCCACTTTTTGGTTCCTTTTTGATGCTCTCAAATTGGGAAAGCTGCAGTATTTCCACAGATGTATGCCCTTTTACCCCTCTGACTTAGTAATATAATAATAATCAGTCTGATCTTAGTTTATCTACTACTAACTGATGGGAGAAAGCATGTTTGCCACTGTGCATAAATCATCTCATTGGCTCCAATAAATGAGCCTGCCATTGGTCCAACCACACACAAAATTCCTCAAGCACTCCTCCTGCCCACACAAGAGCCACTGCCGCACTGATGGCAGTTTGCCTGTGAAAGTAAATTCTTCACTTTCCAAACGGGGGCCAAATAAGGACTGAAGCTCAAACAGCCCCTTTAGAGAGATTTATACATCGGCTGGGTTTCTGTTTAACTTGGAAGGCTAATAAATCCGCTGTGATGGTGAAGACCGGGTTCCTTTTCCCTCTTTGACATTTTGACATAATGTCAAGTGTGTAACGCACCATGTTCAACTGGTTGACAGTGTATCGCTGGCAAGAGTACACTTGCAATGTCAAGTGATATTGTCAGTGGCTGAATAATATCTGATGTAGAATTTAAAAAGAGAGTTAAATCAAGTTGTAGTAAAAAATAATGGCAAAATAAATGGCTCATATAGAATGCTGCCAATAAAATAGAACTGCGTGGGAAAGTTTTACCGCTAAAATGCTGTCTATCATTTATAAGACGGTCGATGATTCAATATCCTTTAAAAACAGAGAATCCACAAGGGTCTAATCTAGTGGGTGGATATCTAAATTTGGAATCAAACATTGTGAAACATGCTTTTTAGTCTGGGCTGGCCCACAAAGGTCAAATTGCTATTTCACCCAAACAGGATGGAAAAGAGCCGGTGTGTACCGATGAAGTCTAAATAATTGTTTTTGTAAAGTAGAACACACTGCCTGCCAGCTGTTTCCACTGGCGTCCATCAACAGCCAGTAGCGCAACACAAACAAGGTTTTCCCACAGCATGAAAACCATCCTGTGATGGTCGAACAAATGACAAGACCGTGACTGGACGAAAAAAAATAACAACCTTTGATTTGATTTGTTTTCTCTGCACCGTGAAAGCTGCAAAGCAACAAGTTCCCAGTCTTCTTGTGAAGAATCCCCTATCTAAATATTGAGGATACCATAAGAAGGAGAATTTTTTTTTTTTCACATGAGAACAAAATCACTACCACATGGTTAACACACCATAAATAAGCATAACAATCGGCCGAAAGGCACAGAGCATTTGCTTCTACCCTAAACGGTTCGGACAAAATATACCACAGCATACAGGAGGTTATTTACAATGAGCTACATCATAGTGGATTGCCTTCTTATTTCAAATATTTTGTCCAACAGAGGCACTGACATTATTTCACCTCGAAACCGACATGCCGATGTTGGAATGGAGGCCCAAAGGAACTTCATCAAGTGGACGCGAAAGAGGCCAAAAAAACCCATGGATCACTGAGGAAGCAGCTATTTGGTCATGGTCAAGCCACAGTGAGTGGTGAGCGGGCTCTGGCTTGGCTGCTTCACCCCTTGTACGGTTACAACCAAATCACTGCGAGCTACAGACGACAAAATACCCCATTAAACAAGAAAATGATGAATATCAGATGTGCAATTGTGGCTCACTTTGGACGCAGGTTGAAAACCTCCAAATCTGAGAGCCCGACGTGGGGTTTTATGCAATGACCGCATAACAGAAATGTTAGGTCATTTCAATCGTGGGAGAACATTTGAACATTTGGCACAGGTTTAAAACGAAATAAATGTATAAAAATCACCTGAGTGGGTTTTCTCCTCGCGGGAAACAGTTTGCAATAAAAACGTGCAATTTTGTAACACTTCAAAGGCCAAGGCTTCTATGGAAGTTAAAAAAAACAAGCATGTTTTCATCATTACTGTGCCTGACTGGTGCTGATGGGTCAGTTCCGGACAGTGTTTGTTCCTGGTTAATTAGAGTTGGCTTTCTCTCATCATACTGCTAATAGCATATTGAAGCAAAGAAAAATAAATATATACATAAAAAATACATAAAAAAATTAAAAAATAAAACATGGGCTTAAGATGCTCAAAAATATTTCTGAACGCTCTTTTGCTGCAATTGCTTCTATAAAAAGCCGCAATTTATGCACGTGTTCATCTGAAAACACTTTTTCAAATTTCCTTTGAATCTAAAGTGGCCTTTCATTGTTCTTTGCCAGCCTGTCACTTATTGACAGAAATAAGTTAGTGTGTAGGCCGAGCCTCTGCTAATTCAGCCTTGGCCTCTTGTGTGGTTGCATGTTAAATGCCATACTCCCTGGTCACTACTGCTTTTATAACACTTCCCGGCACATACTTTGGAGCTGACGCAGCTGGAGGATCTTGCCGTTTTTTTGTTTTTTTTTACAGTTTACCAGCCCCACTTTGTGTTTGTGGGCTCTTTCTCGTAAAGCTGACAGTAGAATATCTTAAACGTCAATCTGAAAAACAAATGCGATGATGCGTGACGCAGCAAAACATGTCTGCACAACCATGCGAGAGGAATTTCTATTTGGCAATCAAAGTCATCTACCTTTGAGCCTTTCAAGATGATTTTTCTGCGATTTATGGTATAAACATTTCTCTTAAGGCTGCCGAGGCTTCACTCGTCTGATGGTGTCAAAAGATGAACTGCCCTGAGGGAAGCTAGGTATGTTATTAAGGGACAGGGGAGACAGATGGAAGAGACGAATAGTTCAAGAGGGATAGATCTACAGGGAAAGCAGCCGTTCTATAAGCATCACTCTTAGAGAACATCTTCATGTTATGAGACACGAGGGAGACGTGAGTTAGGGCTCTTTCGGGCAGTTGAAGAGGGTTTCTGGGCAAGGTAGAGAAAGTGGTAGAACATTTTCCCTCGAGACTTATGACCAGTTTTGAAAAGTGTGATGCCAGGGCAAGAGCATCGGGTTCAAGGTTATGTAATAATGTCTTCAAGTGAAATTCAACAGGTGCTCAAGAAAAATGTGTCGTAGTAATATTGGCACCGTAATAAAACTGCATTCCTCCCTGTTGTTTTGACTCTTTAAGTGGGAGACAGGACATACAAGCCGCGCGACCTCTTGACCATTCATGTTTAACTGCCATCCGCGTGTTAGCTCAAGGCCAAAGGTGAGCGATCGCCATCGTCGGTCTGCATCCTCTCTCGAAGGTGTCAAGAGAGGAAAAAGTGTGAGAAGAAAAAAGCCAACGGAAGACGAAGAGAGTGCAAAGAAAGCAAAAGACATTCCCTGTGAACATTCTACTTGACCGACTGCTCTACTTTATCTCCTGTGATGCCGAAGCACACGTGGGTTACGCTGGGGGGGGAGAAAACACGTGTTCTGCCTGCTGTGTTGACCACTTGCTCCGGGTCTCCTCTCTCTACGACTCGGCCGCCACAAATCACTTCTTGTGGGGTTCGGGAGAGGCTCCTGAGCCTCAAACGGCAACCTCGAATGAACTCTGCCTGTCCCGTTCCCGTGGGAGAAGCTTTCCCACGAGTGTGTGGCAGACTTAGCCTACATCCAAAACATGCAGGGTAAAGTTTGAAATGACAACCAAAACTGTCGCGTAGCTTCAAATCTCATGCACCAACGGCCTATTTATCCACTGAAAGCTCTTCAAATTCAGCTCATTCAAGCGATGAATGAATGCAAAGAACCACACAATTAGAAAACATATTCAACAGGCAAACCATGCAAACTACAGATGGAATGAACTGGAAAAAAAAAAACACATGCATCTGAAAATGTACTCTTTCAGATGTCTTACCTTCACACCGGTGCCACTTTTTCTTATGCTCTCTCCTCTCTCCCTGGTTTCTACCTCTGCATTTTCCTTGCCTTCAGACCCCCCTCGAGGAGAGAAAGCGGGCAAGAGAGGGAGTACCAAATACAGACACTTTCCTCCTCCTCCTCCTCTTCCTCCTCCTCCTCCTCCTCCTCCTCCGCCCCTCTTGCTCAAAACAACAGCAGTAATCCCGAACGCGTGCCAGAGAGCTACCGAACTCAATTCTGTGTATATGTGCGCGCGCATGTAGATGTCTGCGCAGCCTCTGGACTGGACCAGGATACACTCTTTGTACTGCTGGCTTTGGTTTCTCCTGTCAACTGCCAAGAAATTTTGAAACACGCTTTATAAGGCCAAGAAAGTGGCTTGGGGCTCCTCATGATTCCGGTACCCAAAACGAGAGAGCAAAACCTGTCCGGGGGCAGACAGTAACTGTATCCCTCTGTATCCCTCCCTCTGCTAACCCGCTCTGTCTGTCTATTTCCCTCTCTCTCTTTCTCTCTCTCTCTCTCTGTGTCTTTCTCTCCTCCCTCCTTTACCTTATAGCCTTCTCTGTAGCTGTTGACACATGCTTGACAGAGGGAGTGAGAGGGAGAATGGGACGGAGAGAGAAAAGAATAACGTTTCTGTTCTTGTTTCTGCAGAAAATCTCTCTTAATTCAAATGTTTTTTTTTTCCATTTTAGTGTGTATGTAGCCTACATTTTATTTTAACATATTTATCCAAAGTATATACTGTACTATGATTATATTTGTATTAATTTTGCCAGGTAAACCAATAATCTAAAGCACAAAGATGTTCTTTTCAGATGAATAAAGTTCTATCTTAACTTATCTAAGAAGTATTCTGAGCATACCGCTTTACGAAGTAAGTGCTCGAAAACAGGAATAGCTATATGATTCTTAATACAGTTTAATACCAAGGAGTGCAGGTTGACATACAATCCTCTTAGGCTATTGTCAAATTTGATGTCAAACGAAAACCTTAAGAGTTGCGGAGTAAAGTTGCACAGCTGTACTTTTACCAGCAGCTACTATACAGTATCTATAAGGATGCACGTACATGCACAATTACTTCCAGAGCAAAAACCTGAGATCAACAGACTACCCCCAAATCTCTAAAAAAAAAAAAAAAAAAATACTTGGGAGGTTTATATTTGCCAGTTTTGGGGTTTTAAGCACTCGGGAGGGGGTGAACTTAGCTCTTAACCTCCAGACGAGCACTGAGGTAAATTGGGCCATCAGTCATCAGCTAGCACCCGGTTATTAGGCCGCACGAACAGTTTGTCTGCCAGCTCTATCTCCCGACTACCGCGCTGCCTCCATACCGCTGAAGGGCGTCACTATGGAGACGTGCTGTGATGGCTCTTTGATGTGACGTGACTGCGCCGGGGAAACAGACTTGCCTCTGTGAACGGCTGCTGAGGAATGGGGAGGCTTGGCTCCCGTGAATGTGTGTGTATGTATATGTGTGTGTGTGTGTATGTATATGTGTGTGTGTGTGTGTGTGTGTGTGTGTGTGTCTCATCATTTTCTCTCTCCCTGACTCTCGCTCCCTCCTGTTCTACCTTTTTCACTTTCATGCTTGGACAGTTACTCTCTTTTCCGTGCCAACATTCTTGAACGCTCCTCATCCCTGCTTCTATGCACGTCTTACTGTGTTTTTGGTCTTGCTCCATGCACTTTCTTCCTTTGGAAGATAAAGCAAATAAAAAAAAAAATAATAAATAAAAAAAAAAAAATGTGAGAACCTTAAAAGGAAGAAAAAAAAAGCCTGTAAAACAACGCTGAAAAGAAAGTGGTGGAAGCCTGTTCATGGGCAAATAGCAAACGTGACTTCTTTAACCTTTTGATGACACGTATGGTTTCACCTCTAGCTCTTTTCCTACCAAGTTTTGATGTCCACACAAACACACGTGCACATGGGTTACACATATACCCCCGAGTATTTACAGTAGGTGGTAAAATGGGGTTGCACCCGTGCCTCCTGAAATATTAAAGAGCTTCTGGGTTGCATTTTATAGAGCATGTCATTTGCCAGAGCTCTAATTAAAGGCCTCTCCCAGTTTTCACACATCCACACACATGTTAGGATGTGGATTTAAAAAGCTAGACCTTAAAACACTTGACCTCAACATTCTGCACTGGAGGAGGCCCAGCTTAGCTCAAGCCAGGCTTGGAATGTGCATGACTCAAGAGACAAACAAATGAGAAGTAAACGTCTGATTTTTCTATCAGCCTGAAGTCTGACAGAGCATCCTTCCTTCTTCTAAAATGCTTAGCTGTTTCCTTCACATCACTGCTCGTGTTATGTAAGCTGCGTGTGAGCTCAGCTTGACAGAAAGGGATTTTGGGCTACTAAAGATAAAACAGGACCATCTGAGTCTCCTTGCGGCAATAATATACCCTGGATTTTTTTTTATTTTGCATGACAAAGGAACTATTGAATCTGCTAAAAATAGACATTCAGCATGTGACTGGGTTGCCAAATCTGCTTCACAGCTTTAAGACAAGGATGTACTTTCTTAGTGCGAGGTTTGGAGAAAGCCTGTCAATTGAGGTATTAACGCAGTCATTTTTTTTCTTCAATTTTTGTAATTGTAAACTGTTATTAGTTAGTGATTAAAAAAAAAAAAAATCACCTTTGATTAAGGCGTGGGTTTTCCTTTAATTTTTAAGATAAAAAAATGGTAAAATAACCAACTGCCTTGCCCTCCCACCGGTTGACGGTAAGGAATGGAAAGATTACTATGAATGCATAAGAGGGAATTACTGGAATTGTTGGGTCTTTGTAAATTATAGAGTGTGGTCTAGACCTACTCTATCTGTGAAGTGTCTTGAGATAACTCTTGTTATGAATTGATACTATAAATAAAATTTAATTGAGATGGAAGAATAGTATGCGCAAAGAAGTAACTGCTCGCTACCTGACAGATTGAAGTATAAATGTGTCAACAGGAACATGCTCCTTTGGATTTGAATGTGTCTCACACCCTCTGTTATTTTATTCTTGGACTGCGACCGTGACTCACTTCCTCGTCCTACTGTTTCACCCCTGGTGCTGCTCCAAGATCTGTGAACATCTACCACTACAGGAAATGGAAAAGCCTGATTACGAGAGCACTTTGTTCGGCTCCAGCTGACAACAGCGATAAGTAAACAAGTCTTGAGATATTTTAAATGAACTCGCTGAACAAAAAAAAACGTGTTGAAAACACAGAGTGCTGTGACAGGCTGGCAGCAGATAGACCTGGTCTCTAAACCCTGAGAAGAATCTGGGTTAAATGTCAACAATTCCCTGCCTGGTCCAGACTGTGCCCATTGACCTTGACAGAATAAAACTGGTCCTGCATGTGTAGTATGAATTCTTTATATGCTTTATTTTTTTTAAATCCACACCTACTTTTCACACTTTTCTGTAGTAGTTTGGTAGTTTTGGTTAGCAAGCAAGCCATGACATCAACTGAACTCTCCCTTCCGTTTGTTGGTGTGCAGTGCCCAACCTAACTAGGCTCAATATGTTCCCACATTTCTAAGAACTTTTTTTTTCACTGAAAATTTGGCCCTATGTTCCCACAGCCCTATGTTCCCACATTTCTAAGATTTTTTTCAAAATTAGGCCCTATGTTCCCACATTTCTAAGATTTTTTTCAAAATTAGGCCCTATGTTCGCCTAACCCCTGACCCACACTAACACTAACCCTAACCCTTGAAGGGAAATGTAGGAACACAAGACCTAATTTTAAAAATGTTCTAGAAATGTGGAAACATAGGGCTGTGGGAACATAGGGCCTAATTTTAAGAAAAAGCTTAGAAATGTTGGAACATAGGGCCTAATTTTAAGAAAAAGCTTAGAAATGTTGGAACATAGGGCCGTGGGACCATTGGGATGTGGGAACATAGGGCTGTGGGAACAAAGGGCCTAATTTTAAGAAAAAGCTTAGAAATGTTGGAACATAGGGCCTAATTTTAAGAAAAAGCTTAGAAATGCTGGAACATAGGGCTGTGGGACCATTGGGATGTGGGAACATAGGGCTAACCAGCATTTTTCAATGCTTTAATCTCGAAACTTGAACCTTCAAGGCTAAATGAAACAGAAATATCTAAACTGCAATGTCAAATTTCCCCTCACTTGAATCTATCTTGCATGACAGAAGTACTCCAGAGTTTTCCAAACAAATGTGTCTTGCGGCTGAACGTGGAATTGCAGCAGAGACACATATGGCGCGTCAGACAGGACCACATTGCTCTCTTATAAAAAAACACAAACATGTAAACAGCATTTTATAAAATGCAGCCAAGGAACGACAAAAGCACCCTCCAACACTGTTGTTTACATGAGGAATATTCAAACTTCTTGCGCTCTCGCTCTAGTTGTCCAACCCCTTCCCATCGTTCCTCTCCGGCCCTATCTTTCCCTGCCAAAACCTCGCCTGTGACTTCCAACCCACCAGTCCATCGAACACCAAAAAACCACTGCAGCAGCATTCCATGAGGCTCCTCCAAGACATGGCAGGGATAAATCATACGGAATAATGAGGGCTTGTTTCCATGGAGGGTGAGAGAGAGCAGGAAGCTTACAGACGCTGCGCAATCCTGTCTACACAAGAAAACACACACATATACTTGCACACGCGCATTCCCCTGAAATATTGGGTGGATCTGTTTGCCTATTTTCGTTGCAATGGCGCCAAAATGGATCCCTGAATCATGACAGTGGAGTGCGTTGATCTACATGTGGCCCTGAAGGAGTTATCCCGTAAAAACAGTAGGAAACATTTATGAAATATAGGCATACATACCGTCCACAACAACTGGTTTCTGCCTTTGTGAAGTTTCAATTCTAATACAAAGTCTTGTTGGTCTAATTTATTTCACCAAAGTTCCCCAGCATGACTTAAAACACAGAATCCACAGCTTGAGTCAGGTATGAGGACCCAACACACCACACCGTCTGACAGAGAGCATCTGTCTCCAGCCCACAACTTGGGTGTCCAGCCAGAGTTTGGGCCGCAACCCAGCCACAGCACCCCTGTCCCGACAAGCCTCCACCTCACCATCGACAACCTTAACGTCTACATTTGAGGTCAACATGTCTGCCTCCTATATACGCCGCGAGACAAGAACGCATCTGTCGCCGAGGTATGCCGAGCTCCAATAACACAATAACAGACGTCCACACGGAGATGTGGTTGGAGTTGGACAGAAAGAAAAACAGAGAATGGTAGCCAGAGACGGTTAGCCGTTCTTTATCAAGGCACATTAGTGGACATCTGTCTTTTGGATGTTCTGCAAAGACATTTTCATAAGCTTTAAAAGTTAATGATCGAACCGCATGTAGTTACAGATTTTGAGATTGAGAAACACATCACTAGTCGTTCCACTGGCATCAAGATTACAGGGACTTTAAAGGTGTAATAAGTCTTGATTATTTTATTGCCCAAGTGAAATGAAAATCACACTGTTTATCCGCTTTAGAAACTCACTTTCCACGTGTTCCCTTTGGAGCAACCGGTCGCAAGACATTTATGTCCTCAAAATAATTGAGCAAATGAAAAAAGTAGCTGTGTTATTACAATATTTAGTAGGTTGACATACTAGTCCCATACTAGATATGTCTCGATGTCAATTACAGTGCAGCCACCTTGAGATGCCAGAGACTTTTACATGTTGTTGCAATTTCTTTGGTCACCAACAGAGGTCAGTAATTGCCACTTAGTGCTCTTAAGAAACATTCCACATGCAAACAAAATAGATTATGACATTTTAAAATGAGTAGAATCAAATGCACGTGCCATTTATGTGTTATCGAAGAATGTTAACTCTATGTCGAGGTTGTTAAAACTACAATACTCTAACAAACATGCATAATTATTGAAAACTATTTTAAACCATACTTTTTTTTTAAACAAAACGTATATATAATTGAATACATATATATTCATTAAGTTATTGTGGGTATAGAGCAGACACTTAATAAATTAAACATATACTGTCTCACATCATATGTTAAGAACACTTGCCTTTATAACACACTCATTAAAATCAGAACGGCCTCATTAAAATGCCATAAAAACACAGAGATGCTGCATAAAACGTAACAACACTACCATTAAAGCATTCAAACAACGGTATTTCAATGTTGCGGTCACTATACAGCATAAAAAGGGAAGTTGTGGCAGCTTGAAATAATAAACACATAAACTGAAGTAAATGCTGCGCAGCAGTTATCTTCACGTCTGGTGAACTGCAAACCGCTGGCGACAACCTCATTGTGCTTCATGACAAATTTACTATCCAAGGTCAGCGTGGAGTCAGCCGAAGAAAGCATCGCCGTCTGCCTAAATCCACACTTGTATTTGCACAGTGACTTTACTTTTCCGTACTTTTCCGGCCTGAAACAATGACCGCCACTGCCAAACTGTGTCCTGTTCATTTTTATTCGAGGGTCATTCCACTGAATAAAGCCAATACAAATGTTTAGTCCCAAGTAAACCCATTTAGGGATTAGCACATTAGCAAATACGGATTAGTGAAATCGTGCCAAAGCTCTAATTTTTAACCAAATTACCAAATTCAAAACATTTCCTTCCACAGCACTATTAGTTCTTTATGGCATGTTCTCTTCTCAGACAGACACACACACACACACACACACACACACACACACACACACACACACACACACACACACACACACACACACACACACACACACACACACACACAGGTTTGTGGCACTCTTTGTGGGGACCCGTCATTGACATAATGCATTCCCTAGCTAGCCCCTTATCCTAACCTTAACCATCACAACTAAATGCCTAACCTTAACCCTTACCCTCACCCTAACCATAACCTAATTCTAACCCTAATCCTAAAACCAAGTCTTAACCCTCAATCGGCCCTTTAGAATTGTGGGGGCTCCAGCATTTTGGCCCCACAAAGCTGTCGGGACCCCACAAGTATACTGGACTCCCGGTTGTTGGACCCCACGAATATAGTTAAACAAAACACACACACACACACACACACACACACACACACACACACACACACACACACACACAGAGCTCTTCTTCTCCTCCTTCAAACCATTTCCTGTCCAATGTCTGTCACCACCAAAATGAATGACTCATGACTCTGGCTATTCTGATTATTCCCCCGATTGCCACCACAAATGACTTTGCCTGGTTGTAGAGGTATTTGGGAGATTTTTCCTCAGATGTTTTGGGAACACACAGCTTTTGTTCCTACAGTAATATTTGGGTTGAGCAATGGTTTTGGGGATGTTTTTGGGGAAATGGGAGAGGAGGTAAGAATCGGGGCAGACTGGAGGGAAAAGAGAAGAGAACATTTCAACATTTCTCTCCACCAGTCACAACTAAAACCACTAAGAATAGCCTTTTTACGCTCCTCCCCTCCGCCCTTTTTCCTCCCTTCTCTCTGTCATTCATTCCTCCCTTCCTTCCTTTCTGATTTACTCTCCCCATGCATTCTTCCCTTTTCCATTGCAGAATGGGATCAAATGTGGGGAGGGTGACTCAAAGAGGTAGAACTGTAGAATATGTGATTCGACGCAAGGAAGCACCGACGCACGGCGTGGTTTTACTTCTTCTTCTGTTTTTAGGATTTTCTTCTCAAACAAGATTTCGTTCATGACGCGTAATTCTCCTGTGCTTTTTTTTATTTGCAAAGAAAATGTGTGAATGTGAATTATAAAATGTATTAGGTGATGCAAACGTATGGGTAGGACTAAATGGGCAAAAACAAGACATATAATAAAGGGCATATGATTCAGAAACGATGGTTTCTGAGTAATAAAACCATGAGTTTTAAGGCTTGTTAGATGCCAAACCACTGCTGAGGGGGTTTGTCCTCCTATAAGAAAGAATTTTACAACTTTGGAATTCAAAAGGTCAATTATTTTCCAACAAACTTTGACCTGCAAGTCCACCGTAACCATCTGCAGGATGCAACAAAAAAGTAAGCGGCTGCTTGAAGTCATCTGCTGGTGCGGCTTTCAATAGAAGTGAATGGGTTGGACGGAAATTTAATGTGACCGAACCTTACGGAGTTCAAGTTTTTGGGCATTTTAGGCCTTTATTTCCACAGGACAGATGAAGACATGAAATGGGAGAGAGGGAATGACATGCAGCAAAGGGCCGCAGGTCGGAAGCCGAACCCGCCGGCCTCTGCGTCGAGGAGCAAACCTCCACATGTGCGCCTGCTCTACCAACTGAGCCAACCTGGCCACAAGTCGCATAGTAATCTACCGGGAATGTGCGCTTGCAAGTGCTGTATTTAATTGACCAATGCAGTGCGTTGCTGGATAATATCACATTCAGTTGTGGCAAAAGTCGATCCAATTGCAACGTCATTGCTGAAGGAATCTGCGTTTTCTTGGTCGGATCCTTCTGCGTCTGCTACCCCGTTGTGCCAGTGCAGTGGCCTCATTAAACTGAATGAGAGTGCAGCATTTACTACAAGTCTGAAACTGCTTGTAAACAGTCTTAGCTTAACATTTGTGATTGTATATGTATGTTTCTAGGCATGCTAAGAATATGAACTCTTGTGGACTATAACAGAGTTGCTTTAAATACCAACTATTTATGTTGCTTTTGTTATATAATTTCAATAACAATAAATAAATTAAAAAAAATGTATAAGTCAGGTTTTATCTACAGCATGTTTAAATGTGTGTGTATCAGTCTGAATGTGTAGAAAACGTGTTTGCATGAATATAAGTGTGATGTTTAAATATGTATTGCATGCATGAAAGTGTTGATGGGCACACGTTTGCGTGTTGGTGTACATGAGTATGGATATCTAGTAATAACTCAGTAATAATAAAGTGTAAAAGATGTTTAGTGTCTTACCTTCACTTCACATTTTCTGTGGCAGGACAACCGGCACGCTGCAAAAAAAGAAAAAAGAAAAAAAAAATAGTTAGGTTTTGTAATTTAAACAGACAAGAGCAGGCCTGGGTGAAGAAAAAAAATAAAAATGATGTCACTAAACAGTAAAGGTACACACAATCTCCACATCGGATCAATGCACAAGTAGGGGTAAACATCCATTTTAGAAAGAAAAGAAGAACACACAGTCACTTTCGATGGAAAGTGATGTTTCTTTCTAAATAGATCAAAGAATAAAAGCAGCAGGTATGGTGCTCTTCAGCGGAATTGTAAATGCCGTGCTTTCGGCCTTTTGCTGAAGAGCAGCTGCATTTACTGCTGAATGTACTGAAGAGGAAACAAGGTCAGCTCTCATCCTCACGCTAACATGCTGTGGTGCTGCCCCCAAGTGGCCACATAAAGCAAACATCCATCCAGTCATTTCTTTGTATTTCAGTATTCCTCTTTTTGATTCACGCCTTGACGTAAGTCCTTTAGATGGAGGTGTTAAAATGGTTATATAATAAGCTATATGAAGCAGGTAAAGATGCCAAAACTACTGGATGCTTCCTAAAAGACGTTTAAGTGTGAATTGGATGAGTTAAATGTTGATCTCATTGTCAGAAACAGAGACGGAGTGAGATTATGTCGACGTCCAGGCATGCAAACGGCCATGTTTTGATGTCTGGGCAGGTACAACCCCTTGACCCCCCCACACCTGTGGGCCTTGCTGTCAACCTAGGTGGTCCCCAGGTGGTGTGAGTGTTTCTGATGTGTGAGCACAAGCGACAACGCCGTGCACAAATGTTCTGGGTGGTCTCCCGGAGAAGCGGACTGTTAGAAAAACACATTTTGGTCAATTAAGGTAAACCTGTGTAATGGTGATAAATGGATTACTTGGTGATTTTGTGTGTGAAGCGCTGATTGGTAATTATTTGGAGACGGTGAGAGTGAAAGTGAATATTTGTCCATCCAATTAGAGGGGCAGCTCTCTACTAATATTATTTCATTGCCTCATCTTCTAGGAATAACCAGCTGTCATCGCCTGTCATGTAAATGAAAAGCCTAGCCTAGATGTGATCCAAGTCATGTTTTAGAAATGCCGCATACTGTATATATGAATTTAAATGATGAACATTATAAAGTTAAGCAGAAAGAGGAGGCAGCAGTGTAAAGAAAGAAACCACTGATAAACATGTGTGCGCATGCTAGATGAATTCCAGGTTTCCAGAATAAAAGTGCATTTTTAAATTCTTAAAAGTGTACTTGATCACAGTGGAATTCTTCGCTTCCTATCTGTTTGTGCAAATAACTGCTGATGTTTCCTTATAAGTTGCCTTACATTTTCCATGCAGGCACCAGGGGCAATCATTATCATCATGTGGTTTTATACACTGCTAATGAGTACCACTTATCCACAGGAGGTACAAGTCGAGTGCTTCATCTCAGAAGAGAGCAAAGGAACACATGCAAAGACTAAGTAAATACGCTAATCCGACATGTTTGGTCCCTTTGCAGGTGATTGTGTATTAGAGTGAAGCAAACAGCAGATGTGACTGACACACGCACTGTGGCAAGCAAAGTTCAAGTGGACGCATCAGTTTCAGGAAAGTTTCAAAGGAATGGTTTTACATTTTGGGAAATACGCTCTGTCACTTTCTGGCGGATATGTTTTTTTTTTTATTGTTGCGGGCAAAAATGCTTGATTATGCGGCACGTTTTCTTAAAAAATGCGATGGAATATGCGGGATATTTATGCAATTTTATGCGATGAAATTGCAGGAACTTGCAAAAATTGCAGGAAATTGCAAAAACTGCTGTTTGATGAAAAAGAGAAAAAAAGTGATTCCCCCAGCACCCTTTCTATGATGTTCACGTCGCTGCTCTTGTGTGAAGTAAACGCAACATTTTTCAACTTTCTGCTAAGATATCTGTGGCTTTTTTGCAACAAAAACGCGGGGATTATGAAATCATGCAAGCCCCGCATATTTTGCGCGAAAATCGTCAATTTAGCGGCAAAAGTGCGGCATATTTATTTAAAAATGCGGCCCCCGCATAAATATGCGGACTTTGGCTGATTATGCGTTGAATTATGCGATTGCATAATCGCGTTTCTCTGGAGGGACTGACATATGTCGGTTGAATATGAGGTGCACAGCCAGCAGCCGGTTAGCTTAGCTTAGCAGAAAGACTTGAAACAGGAGAAAAGAGCTAGCACGGCTCTGCTTATCAGCACCTTAAAGTCTCACTAATTAACATTTGTTTAATCGGTACAAAAGCAGTAGTTTAAAAACAACAATTTGGAGCTTGGATGGGAGTTTCCTATTATCCCGGCCAACGTATTTTATATATATATATATACATCCCCTTAAACTATTTTTTTCTTACGGTGTTAAGGGCACAAACAGTAAATCAGAAGACTGTGCAGGTAACAATACAATCACAGCCAGTTAGAGCATGTACATTCTCAACATGTGCACACATCTGGTAATGTGCACAGCACATCGTCTTATTGTCACATCTTATCTCTTGGCTACAAGCCCTCTAGCAATGTGGCCGTGTTACTGGGGCGCCTAGCAACACTTCCTGGTAAATGTAAAGGGCAGATAGGATGCTCAGATGAACATGTGTCCAGGTGTTTTGCTTGTGAACATACAGTGCAGTAAAAGGTTTGCATTTAATAGCACAGAAATATATATATATATATATATATATCCATCCATCCATCCATCGTCAACCACTTATCCCGCGCACAGGGTCGTGGGGGGGCTGGAGCCAATCCCAGCATACGTCGGGCGAAAGGCGGGGTACACCCCGGACAGGTCGCCAGTCCATCGCAGGGCCACACATAGACGAACAACCACTCACTCACACATGCACACCTACGGACAATTTAGGGACACCAATAAACCTAGCCCGCATGTCTTTGGTCGGCGGAGGAAGCCGGAGTACCCGGAGAGAACCCACACAGACACGGGGAGAACATGCAAACTCCACACAGAAAGGCCGGGCCAACCGGGTACGAACCCACAACCTTCTTGCGTGGAGGCGACAGTGCTAAAACCGCACCCAACCGCGGTCCCTTTATATATATATATATATATATATAAATATATATATATATATATATATATATATATATATATATATATATATATATATATATATATATATATATATATATATATATATATATATATATATATATATATATATATATATGTTTTGCTGATTAAACCAATTTTGCACACATAAAGCTGCTGCTACAGGAGGCAGTTTTGGGCTTTTAGCTGGAGGACTTTAAGCTTTACCATTTGGCAAGGAAAGCTTATTGCAGTCCACTGTATTTTAACATAGAGGATGAATGAACAAAAGAGGGATGAAAGGGAAAGTAATTCTCCTGTGCTCCCCTCTGCACTCTCTTTCCTTTGTTTTCCATGTCTATCTCCCAATCCCCCTATACCCCAATTTCTCTCACTTATTATCCTGCCTCGCTCTACACCCCCACCCCTCTTTCCTTTTTTTCCCCCCTCTTATCTAGGCTAATGCAGCAGCAGCAGCAGCAGCAGCAGCAGCCATGCTAATTTTAACAGCAAATCCTCAGCCAAAGCCCTATACAGGCCCGCTCTGCTACCGCCGGGCTTCTGAGTGTCAACTCGGCTTCTGCTAAAGACGCAGTGTTTGTAGTTCAAAAAGGAGAGCGAGTCAAAGGGTGTGAGAGAGAAAAACAGAGAAAAAATGAGAGGCTGCCCGGGAGTCCTCCAATGTTAATTTCCCTTGGACTTTTTCTTGGAGTGACAGTAAAAACCTTCAGTTCTTCTAAAATTAGAATGGAAAACATGTGAGGAGGAAGATGGGCAGACCAGGGCTTAAAGGGAGAGAAGAAGAGGGGGAGAGAAACCAAAGCTGCAACATTAGACACATGCATGCATGCTGTACATACATACATATGCACAGTTGAGTTGGAACAACACGTACTCAGGCAAAACAATGGCGATGGATGCACAGCCAGGCAAATGTAGAACACAGCAACAGCCAGACACCATTGGGTTACACCTTACTTGAAGGTATCTACATAAGAGTGACATGACACTGTCATAAACATTATAAACAAGTCATAAACGTTTATGACATAATGCTTCTTTCAGTAAGTGTCATTCCTTTTTTTGTCATGATAAGTTATGGGTGGTTTTTTTTTTTTGTTTTTTTTTTTTTTTTTTTTTTTTTTTTTTTTTTATATTTTTTTTTAAATAAAAAATTTTTTTATTAATAAAAAAAAAAAAAAAAAAAAAAAAAAAAAAAAAAATTAGGGTTAGGGTTGGGGTTGGGGTTTGGGGGTGGTGGGGGGGTTGGGGGGGGGGGGGGGGGGGTTTTTTTATAAAAAAAACAATAAAAAAAAAAAAAAACCACCTTTTTTTTTCAAAAAAAAACCATGCCAATCTCTAGGTATGGTGAAGGGTATGTGATGATGTGGGGCTATTTTAATTCCAAAGGCCAAGGGAACTTTATCAGAACTTTATCAGGATGCATGAAATAACTGGCCTTTAAAAATAAAAATCTGCCTGCCTCTATGGGAATTTAACATAGGGGTGGACTTACTTATGCCCCCTGTATTTTAAGGAAGAACATTTATTTATTTACGATACATTATTCATTCACAAACAAAATTGGTGTCCTTAAAGGTTGGATTTTTCCTCAATTTTTTTTAATTAAGGCATTAAGATCAATTTCCAAAAGATGATTTTTGTATTCCTCTTTTTGGTCAACTTTAGCATGGGTGTCCTAATTTTTTCACATGACTGTAGGTAGATACCTTCAAGTAAAGTGTTACCCACCTTTTATTTCATTGTTAACTGAATGTATTCAGAGTTTAGGTCGTTGGTTGGACAAAACAAATCAGCTTCTGAGACCTCACCTTGTGTTTTAAGAAATGTGATGCACACGTTTGCTATTTTCTTTTCTTTAAGATAATTTTTTGGGCATTTTTAGGCCTTTATTTGACAGGAGAGATGAAGACATGAAAGGGGAGAGAGAGAGGGGGAATGACATGCAGCAAAGGGCCGCAGGTCGGAACCTAACCCGGGCCTGCTGCGTCGAGGAGTAAACCTCTATATATGGGCGCCCGCTCTACCAACTGAGCTACCCGGGCGCTCACGTTTGCTATTTTCTTACATTTTATAGAAGAGTATGTTTGAATCAGTTGATAGACCCCAGCCCCACCAGCCTAACCTGACTCCGCCAGATGGATCGCTTTGCATTTGCTCGGCATATCCATCTGGGAACTTTCCGTTGCAGAACTTTTGGGAAGGGGCGAAAATACTGGTTAGCTGATTGGATAAACCATCTGTCTATCACCACCTATGCTGGCGATAGACCAGGCCAAATCAACCAATCAGATCAAACTCTTGCCCGAAACCAGTCGGGAGAAGAGCAAAAACATCTTTTCCTCCGAGAAAAGCCTCCAGTGCCGTTTTTTTGCTCTTCTTTCAATGAAGGAATACTTTCTAATTTGGATAAAACTTGCGCGATAGCTACGCTCATCTCATCCGTGGAAGCCGCCACGTTGTTTAGAATGAACAGTCGCTTCTCGTCGCGTCACACCTAAACCCGCCTTCAAAACCAACGCTGATGGGTCGGTCGTTTGGCGAACGGCTCCGAAATTTTCTCTATCTCAAAAGATGCCAGACTGATCTGAGAGTGGAAAACTGGAGCTCGCGAGATCAGGACGGTCTCACGAGGCTACCACCAGCCACCCTGAACACGAACCAGGAGAACATCTTTCGCTCTCTCATCCGTTCCACTGTCTGCTCACAAATCGCTCATTCTGATCTCCCGACTGCTCGGATTCAAAGTTGGACTCACAGCAGAAACGAACATCCCCCTGACACTCACCTTTGCAGATGAGGCCCTCCTTGGTGATGGCCTGTTTGCATATATCACAGCTCTTGGCCTTCTTGAATGGCTTCAGCTTGAAGGTGTGTGTGTGGACGCCCTCCAGCTCGTCGGGCTGTGGGAAGAAGAGGAAGGAAGAGGGATGAGGAGGGAGTCGGTTGAATTGATGCCAGCAGGTCCACGGCCAATAGAAACACATTTGGTATTCGGCAATGATATATTCGTCTGTGGCTGCACAATGAGGGGTTTGATCTCAGTCTTTGATGGTTTCAGTTGACCGGTTCACTTGTGTCTTTGTTTTATAGAACGTTTCATCTTTTTTTTTTTTTTTTACTTTGGCTTAGATGATTTCTTTCTTCATATGCAAGAAAATTGTTCTCTTTTGTACTGTGAAAGTTTTTTTGGTTAAAAAAACGATGATGATGATAATTACTGATAATTGAAGTTATTTATTTTAGCAAAATGCCAAATATTCACTGGCTCCTTCGTTACAAATGTGAGAATTCTCTGCTTTTCTCTGTTTTATATCTTTGTAAATTGAATATCTTTAAATTTTGGATTGCTGGTTAGACAAAACAGGCAATTTAATGATGCAATTCGGGCTTTGATAGACTTTAATAACCCAATTTTCACTATTTTCTGCCATTTTATAGACTAAATTATGAACTGACACATATTTACAGTTTAATACATTGATGATCATTAATTGCAGCCATGCTTAAACCCATCTAAAGCATTGTTTCTGAGCGAAGTTTATAGATTAAAAGCCCCCAAAAAGCAAAAAATAATAAATATCACATTATTTAATAATCCAGTTTCTCTTCAATAAAATATGTTTTGTTTATATAATCGAAGACCAAAAAGACATGTTCATAACCTAAATTATTTTTTTTTGTCACAATGTTGCATCTTCATGCACTCACACTGACAGACACTGACACAGTCCACCCACCAGCAGAGGATGTTTTCACTTTGAAGTTTTCTAATTAAATGACTAATTCATGATGAAGAGGAGAGAGGAAAAAAGAAGCCTCACAGCGGCCAACAACCTCAAAAACTCGAGGAACGCCTGTGTGTGTATGTGTGTCTATGTGTGTGTGTGTGTGTGTGTGTTCATAGTGTACTGTATGGATGGGTGTGTGTGTATGTGTGTGTGTTCGGGCTCCTGGAACATTTCTCAGAGCCGCCTGAGGACACAGCAGCTCCAGAAACTGCACCAAAACCTGAGCAGAGCAGCGAGGAATAAAAGGTGCACACGTTTTCTTTTTTGGTCCCCCTAAAAGCAAAGCTATTGAAACACAGATGATGATGATGATGATGATGATGATGATGATGATGATGATGATGATGATGATGATGATGATGATGACGACGACGACGACGACGGCGACGATGATGAAGGTGGGGTTATTGCATGTTGCTCGCTGGCAGGATAACAACAAGGGTGAACCCCAAAGACCTTCCATGAGTTACACTGATTTATTCCTGACGTGTAGTGACATCTCCAACACTCTCGAAGCATCGCTATGTTGAAATCTAATTTTCCTTCCAAACAGCTGGACATTACTCAGCGTTGATTTGATTAGTTTAACCAGGAGCATACGAAATGCAGCCAAGAATACTGTAACTGGGTCACTAGAATTCCCTCTGAAGGTGCCTTAACTCTTAAGCAGCTCAACCTGACACTGAATGCTTGAGAGCGTCATCAAATGGCAAAAAAAATAAATAAAAAAAAATGATTTAGTTTTGGTCATCTTTTTCGTTTGAGGTCTGAGTAGGGCCGGGTATTCTTCAGCAATTTTTGATACTGGTACCGATACCAGAACCGTGATTGAATTTTTATAAAAATCCATTTTAACAAAAAGAAATTACAAATTATGGCACAATTTTAGATTTTTCAGCTCCTACTACGTGAGCGTAACGTAGAGATTTCCCTGCGTGTCCCTACAACGTGGAACGTTAAGACAGCCAATCACCAGCGTTATTAGATCTTGGTAGAAGCATGCTGCATGCTTATTGGCACACTGACGCTGATGAGATTTGCTACCAAGTTACTGAAATTTGGTATTGAATGGCGAGGCATTTTTCGATACTTGATACTAAGGAGGCAATTCGGTCGGTGCCTAAAAAGTATCAATTCAATTCAATTCAATTCAATTCAATTCAAATTTGAATTGAATTAAAAAGTATTGAATTCATTACCCAACCCTAGGGCTGAGTGATGCATTGCAGATTAAATGCTTTTAGTCAGATTTTATTCTATTTGTTTGGGCTAGTTTGATACTATTCTTTTTAATTTTGAAGGTCAAATTCATAAAAAAAACAACAACACACCGAAAATGAAGCTGTTTCAAGATCTGCTCTTTTCTTCTGACAGTTTCTTTCTTGTTATTCACCTTCTAACACCCTACTGGATAAGCGATACACCTCTCCTGAGCTCTCTTTTCCCAAACCCCCTTTGGTTAGTCATAATGATGATGTCATTTCCTCTGTGTATTTGTGCAGCTGGGCCAGTCTGGGCTGGGCTCTGCTGGCCTGTAAACCTTAGTGCTTTTTTTTTTTTTTGAAAAACAACGTTTTAAAGACAACTTGTTCCAGCTATCGCCTCGAAAAAGGAGGAATGAATGAGTCCCTTCAGGATTAATAAAAACAAAAGCGACCAATCCCATTAATTATCTGAGAGGGATTCCAGTTCTGTATTATCACCCGCTAAAAATGGAGGGGATTCTTGTAAATGTTGCATCGCTTCCCAAATAAAATAATCTCAGTAAGATCCTCTTTCACAAGCTGAAGTGAAATAAATCAAACCCCAATGTCTAGTAGCCAATTTACTTCCAGTGACGTCAATATTCCGCGGTGAAAGTTGATTCAACCAATCAGTTTGGTCGACCTATCGAGCTGCATGATGAGCTGAGATTTTGTGCACGCCAGCCCCTCTGTAGGCCTGCAAGACCCATAACTCCCTTCTCTTCAGTGCAGAATGGCATCTCCTCGCAACAACTCCAGCTGTACTACTATTACTACCAGTAGTTCCTCTACTACCACAACTAATTTAAATCACTACTACCAGAACTACTCCAACTACAAAGGCATATAGGATGTGGCTCACTGGTGAACGCGAGACTAAGTTGTGTAATCCATTGCTTCATTGTCTTTGAGCTCATTTCTGCTTTCTTTTTGAAGCTCCCTGGCTTTTTTTCTCTCTCTTTCTTTCTCTCTCTCTCTCTCTCTCTCCGTGCGCCACAGTCAATTTGGCTCAAAGCGTTCGCAAAAGTGTATTTCTCAGCGTTTTCCCTCCCCTATCTCCCTAAATCTTAATGGCTTTTGTCACACTGCGACACGCTCGCTATAAGCTCCACGGAGGAATCATGGCTGGCCTTGGCTGCACAGCACAGACACAGCATGTCACAACAGGTAGCGTCAAACAAACAATATGCTACACTGTTAATTCCTGTAAAAAAAAAAAAAAAAAGTCATAATTTACAACCAGGCTGGTGTCCATCTCATTGAAGACGTTTTTTTTTTTTTTCTTTCACGAGTTGATATTGAGCAGCAGCTCAGGTTTAAACATAGACAGGCCGCAGACATTTCTCCCACACACAGTTTCATTAAAGTGAAGGGATGTAATCTGAGCTGACCGATATCCATCATGATTATTGGAGGACTGCTGAGATGAACAAATGCGAGACGGTGCAGAAGGAAAACAAAGAGGAGTATTACATGGAAAATGATATGTATGTACTGTATATATATTTTAATTTCCTTATTGAAACTGTTAAAAATGTTTCTGATGACTAATCTATACAAGTAATCTACATTATACATTTTATATTTCATAATATATATAAAACTCCATGAAATCACACATGTAAATGTGAAGTTATGTCCAAAAAAATTAGAATTAATCCTAGTGAAAAGAAAAAGATTTCCAGACTTAACATATAACTAACTAAGATGGACATCTTTGGCAGTGCGGGCCTGCCTGGGGTTATAAATAGCAGTAGAAGCACCTTGGTGCCACTCTACAGCCCTGATGTTAAAGATGACCTGGCAGAAAGCCGCCGGCTAAACCAATCAGATGCAGCCAGCTGTGTCACAGGCAGGAGCCATGGTTACCTGGCTGCCACGGCAACTGGGGTCAACGTGTCCTGTCAAACAATGATGGATGAGATAGGATTAAAAACAAAAGACAGAAAAAAAAACCCCACACAACCACAAGTTTGCAAACACACACAAACACACACCGGACACACATATGCACGTGCATGCACACCCTGGCATACAGGCCCACGGTGAGTATCACCACAACAAGAGTGCAAATGGTTCTTGGATGGCTGCCATGTAGCATCTGGGATTCAACTTTTTTTTTTTTTTTCAGAGAGAGGGGGAAAAGGGCCTCGGCAACTTAAATGGCAAGTAATCAACAAAGAGAAAAACAGGGATCATACTTAGTTTGTGTGGTCCACAGTGGAAATAACGGCTCACACACAAAAACTAAGTCTCATATTTTTTTTTTCAGGGAGTAAAGATGTTAGTAAAGCTCACAATTAGGCATGTAATCAGATAGCTAGTTCACTAATGAATGCCATCAGTTTCTTAACCATCCATGACAGATTTTATTATCCGGTACGAAACAACTTGCCTCCCGATGTTCATATCAAGAAAACATTCTGCCAAGAAAAGAACTTCAGGATAAAGTCATCTGTGACGTTTTTTTCCCCCACAAATGTTTGAATTCATTCAAGAGTTTGTGAAAGCCTTTACATTTTCTGTATGCTCTGAAAACCTACTTACTCATGCTGAATAAATCTACTGCCGACGTAAGATTGTTCTTAAATAAATACAAGCATGTAGAAGAAAAATTTAAAGATGCGACCTGTGTTGAGCATCTTTATAAATACAATACGGTGCGCCAGAGAGCCCATATAGTTCAAACGCCAAAGTAATGGGCATTTACAACACGATCTCACGGCAGTTTGTGAAAAGGTCACGTTATTTTAATCTATTGATTTGTGTTCACGGGGACGTTTTTCTTGTTTTTTTTCGTGGTGGCCAGCACGAAATGGGCTATACGGACGCCTCACACGCCGGGAGACGGGCGTCTCACACGCCGGGAGGTAAAACGCCACACGCGGGACGCGATCCCCGGCCTCCGGGGTGAAAGTCCTGAATTGTTTGACCCATCCACCACCCCGACCAACCCCCTTACGCTACCGACATATGCTTCCCATTTAAATACATTAGTTTACATTTTCGTGCTGGACACCAAGAAAAAAAAAACGACCAAAACGTCCCCGTGGACACGAATCAATAGATTAAATAACGTGACCATTTCACGAACTGCCGTGAGACAGGGTCTCGACAAAATGAAGAAAACCAAGAGACTCCTGGACCATCATGACGAAAAACCAAACAACTGTCATGCTGAAATCTTCATAAATGTTCAGCCAACACGATATTTTTTCAAAAATAATACCATCGTTCCTGCTGCCAAATTCAGACTATTGACAATTATGGACACTCGGAGTCACTTTTGAGGGCGTGGATCTATTTAATGGAAGCTGTGTTTTTGACAAGCCAACACAGAAAAGTGAAAAATCCCGAGCCCTGTCATCTGTGTCGTGTTAGGAGGAGACTCCCAGGGGCAGGCCAGGAAAAGAAAATTGAAAGGAGAGTTATGTAGAGAGATGGCAAGAAAAAGAGAAAGAGAGGGGAAGGGAAATGGATGTAGATGGAGAGAAAGGGGGGATAAAGGGATAGAGTAAGCGGTTTAAGAGCAAGGGATGGAGGAGGAGGAGGAGAGTAGGTGTTTTTGTGAGTGTGTAGCCTATGTGTGTGTGTGTGTGTGTCTAGGCTTATAGACAGCAGGCCCAGTAAATCAAGGCCCTGTGCTCCTCTCCCCCAGTTGCACTTAGCTAATGAAAAGCATCACTACGCTACCTCGCCCGCGACCCCACTTAGAGCCAAGATGTGGGAGCAGGAGGGAAGTGAAAGGAAGAGAAGAGAGGGAGATGGGACGACTCTCTCACAGGAACTGCTCTTTCTTTCTGCATGGACACAAATTAGTCCTGGCACATACAATATAACCTATAACCAAACATACATGTCTTCAGTCACGCATGTACACCTAAAGACCTGTACATGAACTTTAGTTATTTGTTTAGACAGTCAAGCGTATAAACCCATAAATGTGTCGTCTCTGAATGTAGAAGACAGAAGAGATTAGGATGGACAATATTCATGGGAAAAAGTTTATATTCCTATGGTGGCCACTTTGACAGGAATAATATTGACTCTCTACCTAAAAAACCCATTAGAGACTAAATTGGTGAGACAATTTTTTGGTAAAAGTACACTACCTGCCCAAAAAAAGAAGAAAAAAGACAAAGACAAAGTTAGCGGCTAGCTGGTGAACATAGTGGAGCATTCAGCAGCTAAAATAGCAGATATTTCTCAGGGATTGGTGGAGACCAAAAACAGAGATAAAAGTAACGGGAATATTAGACTTACATTAAAGTGGACACAAACACGACTCCAAATAAATGCTAATATTGCTCCGTAACCTATCAGCAGGATGTGTAGGCAATTTGTTTGCTCATGAGTTCTCTGTATCGGGTGATGATATGTATATGTTGTGTTCACAGCTTGTTTATGCTGCCCCCAAGTGGCCAAAAATACAAGATATGTGTGGCAGTTGTTGGATATTACAGTACAGTTGACACGATGGAGGTCAACGCAACTTTTCTATGGACACAAATCTGCTCTGATATGTTATTCTCTCTCTAATAGGCTATGTATCAGACCCATAAACTCCAGTCCTCCAAAACTACACACGTATAAATATCCACAGCTCTGTCAAACAAGCTTTAGTCTTAATTGTCATATACACAGAGTATAATGTAGGGACATTTGATCAAGAGAGGTGAGTTTCAATATATGGGTGCATGCTTAAAGTCTGGACCTTCTGTTTATGCCATGTGCATTTTCAGCTGCTACATCTCGGCCCAGACACTCAAAACCACTTTCACACTCTGTACGTCAACACAAACTTCCCCACTTCAAGCTTAATTCCTACATACAGTATATGTCCAACATGCCTCCTCTAATGTAAAACTACACATGTGGTTATATTACTTTTCAGTTAGTCTATATCTGCAACGTTTCACTTTCGGGATTGCTCCGGTGGTGGTGGAAATTCGGCTGGATGTCCCTCTTTCGGCCGGATGTCCGTCACCTTCCGCTTTCTTTGTTTTTGGAATTTTAAACTCCGGTGGATTTCTGAGGACTCTGGTTAACTGCTCCTCAGATCTCTGCAGGGTAAATCCAGACAGCTAGCTAGACTATCTGTCCAATCGGAGTTTTCTGTTATTATTCGACTAAAACAACTTTTGAACGTACACATCTTCCACCAAAACAAGTTCCTTCCAGAAGCTATATTGCAGCGGCACCGTGGCTCTGTCCGGCGCCCAAGACGATTGTGATTGGTTTAAAGAAATGCCAATAAACCAGACCACGTTTTTCTCCCATCCCGGGAATGCTGCGTGGACCGCAGCGCTGCGGAGGAAGGTCTGGCAATGTGAGATTACTTTCAGTTAGAGGAAAGTCTTTCTGCTTGAATTGAAAAAAAAAAAAAACGGTTTAAAAACTCAAAGAGGGGCATGTTGGAATAAAAATGTACAGTATCATTTTGCATAATGATGTAATTTGACGCAAACCCTGTAGTCCAATAATTGCTCAATGAGAGTGTCCCCTAATGTGCAACAACCGTCTATAAGGAACAATAGTGAAATAAATACTGCCCTTTAGAGACTAAATCCAGAAGGTTAATTTAGCGTTTTTTTTCTGTATATTTAGCAGAAGAATTACATGTTCATGTGGGCTTCTTTTAAAAAAAACACGTGAAAATCCTTGTTGATCAGGTTAAGATCGGAACTCTTTGCTCCTCTCTTATTCCTATTGAAAATACTTTTTTGAGATGAAATTGACAGCACAGGAGTCCTAGAGACTGCAGTAATTATTCTCTTTCCTCTTAAGGCTGTCCGCTGTAAGATATATAGTATGTGAGAAAGAAATTGAGTGAGTGAGGTGTTTGTTTTCAGAACGAGTGACTACCTGGCTGATGGACGAGGTAAACAGACGGAGCGAATGACTCACCCAGACGAGAAAAAAAAAAAAAAAGGACAAAGAGCGCCAAAACCAGCTAAAACGTTGGACGACATGACTCACTGAAGTCAAGCGTGAGGAACAGGCCCCACAGAAACTAACAGGCCGAGGGAAAAGAGAAGTCCTGCACCCCCCCCCCCGAGATGAAAAAGCAGAGCCACACCTGCTTTCAATTTCCACCAAATTGCAATTCTGTCAGGCACAATGGGCGCCTTTGTGAGACGGAGAGCGAGAAAAAACAAGAAATGAGAAACACAACAAGAAGGAAAATGAGAACCAGGGTGATATTTGTAATACTTGTATGAGTGTGTCAGCATTTTACATGTTTCCTAGTCTAGAAAGCAGTTTTCATAAACACACAACAACTATGGTGGACGTCCAGCTGTTTCAAGAGTGAAGACACTTAGATGGTACGATTAGATACGATTCTAATGCTACGGGGTGTCACACTTGATTTAATGCACACACACAAAAAGTTGTGTTTTTTTAAAGATTACTCCAGCGATTTGGGTCAGTGTAACACTTATCAGTTCAATTTTCTAAGCACAAACGGACATTTGGAAAAACAGAAAAATGGGTTCAAATATCCAATTTTTCATTTTTTTCCACCTTGACAAATAAAAAAATTGGATCTTTAACCTTTTAACCTGTTTTTCCAATTTTCTGTTTTTTATTCAGAGGATCAGAAATTGAGAAAATTACAAAATTGCGTCTGAGCTCCAATTATTCAATACTGCCATGGTATTCTCTCCCTCTACTTTGCAAAATATGCAGGTCATTAACTGCATATGAACCAAAATGAAAAACTGATAGACTTTGGGGTCAGAGGTGCTTGCAACTGATGGTTTTCGTAGGGCGTAGCTAGGCGGAATGAGGGAGAGAATACCATTGCAGTACTGAATAATTGGAGCCCAGATGCAATTTTGTAATTTTCTAAATTTCTGATCCTCTGAATAAAAACAGAAAATTGGAAAAACAGTTTAAATTTAATTTGTCAAGGCAGAAAAAAATGAAAAATTGGATATTGGAACCCATTTTTCTGTTTTTTCAAATGTCCGTTTGTGCTTGGAAAATTGAACTGATAAGCATTACACTGACCGATTTTGTACTGCACTTCCATAAAGTTGAGGGAACCTCAGGAGGCCGATTTTAAAAGGAACTGTCAAAATCGAAGCAGCGGAGGCTGCGGTATCCTGAATTTTAGTCCACAGTATAAGTCAAACTGGATCCTACATTTCCCATAATGCAACTCAATAGCATCTTTTCATTCCCTCCCCGCATGGTACAACAACAATCACATCTTTCAAACGCCACAGCCCAGTTTGTAAGGCGGCCTTTCAAATACAAATGTGTAGTGATGCTACCTTGATGACATCACTATGACATTATTAGGGTTATTTACTCACAATGTGAGTAAATAACCCTAACAATTGTGACAATTTTACAACTTTTGGCACCACCGAAGCAGTAATCCAAGTAGTAAACTGATCTCTATGTGTAAAATTGGTGGAGTGCCCCTTTTAATGACAGAATTCATTAGACGTTTTAAGGAAACTTTGTGAGACTCTGCGTCACCTCACTATGAACTCTGCTCTCGTTGGCAACCTCTGCTCTTAAACGGTCTGTTGAATCTGTGACCTCAACACACAGATGGCATATCAAACGGCTTGAATTAGCAGGGTGGTTAAGATCAGGCTGCAAGACGGTGCAGACGAAACTACACTGCCGATTCATTTCTCTCTCACCAGCAGAAGAAGAAGAAGAAGAAGAAGAAGAAGAAGAAGAAGAAGAAGAAGAAGAAGAAGAAGAAGAAGAAGAAAAAAAAACAGATTCCAAAAATTCGTCACGTCAAGGAGCCTTGAATGAAAAACATAAAGCAATGCACGTTGATTGAGGTGTTGTCCCGTGCACCTCCATTTATGAACATTTTTACAGTAGATGGGGAAATAACTGATGGGACAGTGAAATCTCATATCAGGATAGTCATTATTCTGGTTTATAACCCCGGAGGGGCCTTCTTCACTGTGATTATGGGTACATCAGTGATTGGCAGCACAGAAGTACCCATAATCATAAAGCATGTCGAGCAGGCTGTTACCTTCTTTGAAATGTACAAGAATATGGTCAGGGGTATGTTTTATTGTTGGAATGTACACATTACTGGAGAGGCAAGGTTGATCCCCTTTAGAAACACAAACAAGGACAAATCCAAAGCATCTTAAAAATATCATCACAATCCGAATATTTACAATTTTAAGGCACTGATACAACACGTCTTCCTGTGTCTACGTCCATACTTCATCGGAGTATGGATCAGTGTACAAGAACATAGATATGAGCTCGGGATGTTTTATTTATGGCGCTGAATACAGCCGATCCCAGTGGACTGACACTGTCGGCCGGTTGCCAGATTGTAGTAGATGAACTGTGTGTGTGTGTGTGTGTGTGTGTGTGTGTGTGTGTGTGTGTGTGTGTGTGTGTGTGTGTGTGTGTGTGTGTGTGCAAGATCTCTATGAATCTACAGTATGGCTACCTCCCCGCATATGTGTGGGTGTGATGTTCTATAGATGCATACATTTGTGTGTGTGTGTGTGTGTGTGTGTGTGTGTGTGTGTGTATACGTGAGGGTGCAGCTGTTATACTGTTTACGTGAGTGCGCGATATGATCAATACCAGGTACAGACAGGGAGACACAAAGATCAATGAGTTGTGATCATGAAGTCTAGGCTGCTTATGATCATTAGCCAGCTGCTAATGAACTTGGGATGCCATGTTTGCTAATGAGCACTCTCTCTCTCTCCTTGAGTCCATCCCAGGGAGAAACACACACACACACACACACACACACACAAAGAACAAGAACACAACAGAGACGTAGCTTTGAAAGGTAAGCATTCCTGTGCTCCCTATATGTGTGCAGGTGTGCGTGGTTGTGTGGACATGTCCTTAGTTGTGATACAGCAATTATTTCAACTGCTTCTACATTTAATGGCCATCTAGAGTACAACTTTGTCTACAGACAGATCTTCTGAACTGGCTGAGATGCAGACTCGGGTATGAGACGTGGGAGGGCAGCGTAGTGCACAGCGCCCGGGGGAAGAGCGCTGAAGCTGGGTCGCGGGGCTGGCTGATGGTGGCCTGGGCGCCTGGAGGGAGGCGCCTGGTCACATCGCATATAAATCACCTGGTCACAGATACACGGAGCATTGTTTAGCCAGAGTGACAGGCTACACTCTCGGAGGACAGTCTGAGTCTCGAAGATACAGTATCGCACGCCATGCAGGCATATATACTCGTGCACTAAATCCACTGGTTGGAAAACGAGAGCATGGAGAAAGCTCCAGTGAGAGTTGGAGGGATCTCTGGCTGCAAACAGTCAGCCCGTGCGGCAGATGAACAGCACATGAGGTCCCTGCGGAGGCCGTTGACCAGAAGTAGAACTGAGTGCAGTTTCATGTCATTTTGAGGTGGGCATTATGATTAAAACCAAAAATATCGCCGTTATTATTACATGCTGGACAAAAAAGAACTTTTTTTTCTTTATTTTTTTTTCAAAACCAACTGGATAACGTTAAAAAATAGTGCAATAGAGTTTGGACAGCGCTTAACCGCAGATGGTCACAACCTCCAAAAACGACAGTCACTGATGAAGCCACGTTAGATTACTTGACCTTTTATACAGTATTGGCCACTACTTAAAGGATGTTCTCTAATGCTTTTTAGATCTATCACTTTTACTGCAGTGGAAATTTGCATCGCTGCTCGTAAAAGAAGAAAAGATATCTTTTGAGTGAATTAAAAAAAGTGGGTACGATATTGGACAAACCTTGCTGCTTCTTTTTGAGTAAATCATTTTACAAAAAGAATGCCAGCACAAACAAAAAAAAAAAACACTCCAATGATTGAAAATCTATTTTACTGTGAAATTAAATTTCGGACTCAAACTATCCAAAATGACCTCATGTTCAAATATAATTTCCTCTTAAAGATGTAGTCCTTGTCCTTTCAAAGTAGACCGATAAAGATGATGCTGTTGCTATGATGCTGTGGGGGAATCAGCCCCCCCGGCCTGCACACAGAGATGCAGAGACTGATTCATTACTCGAGAATCTTGTCACTCAACGCGAGCTAATCACCAGGCAGGCCTAGAATATATGCTCTTATTAGCAGAGGGAAATGACATTCCTAATCCACGCCAGGCCACACACATTCAGACCCACTCGTACAGAGGTGACGCACACAGAGGCGTGGCAGGCTGTGACGGTCCAATCAAAGTCTGATTGATTTTTAGAGCTCTCCGGGGGAATTCTGTTCAGTCAATAAGGGGGGACTCTGTTAGACAACTGAAGACATGATGGATCTACTATACATCTTAAGTGTCAAGGGTTTTTCAGCTGCCTTGTACTGGACTACAGCAAAGAATGAAATGGAAGTTGTTTTGGAGCAGCCTAAAAAAAAAATCATTGCAGAGTCATGAAAGTATTCTTTATTCTGATATTATTATTATTATTATGTGCGTGAGCAGTCCTATCGTGTCACATAAATTACAAGAAAGCTAAGAAATCACAAGCCAGTGGCTGGGGTTAGCTCAGTTGGTAGAGCGAGCGCACACATAAAGGGGTTTACTCCTCGACGCAGAAGGTCCAGGGTTCGAGTCTGACCTGTGACGGTTTCCTGCATGTCTTCCCCTCTCCCCCTACGTCCCATAATGCGATTTAATAGCATCTTTCGTTAGACCCTCCCAGCCTTATAAATGCCCATGTCTTTCAAACTCCACAACCCAAATTAGTAATACAGACTCTCGGCTAACATCTCCAAGCCCAAGTCAAGATAACCCTAATGAAATCATAAGGGATATTTTCCAGGCCCCCAGGATGTACGCTGGGCTTTGAAGCAAATATAACATAGCAGGCAAACGGTGGAACTGCAACTCCCGGGCCATCATGTGATGCCCAAAGAGACTTTTTCCTCATAGACTGACATTGCGAAAGACATGTCTGTAAATCAGTGGATACATTTTTCTGAGTGTCACAACACCCAAAAAATGACTGGTTTCACTATCGGAATTTGATCCATTAGGTCCAATAACATTTGGAAAGTCTAAAAAGAGCCGCACGATGAAATCATTGAATCCCCATTCAAGTTAGTTGAGCGCTAAACAGGAAGTAGCTGGCTTGCCCGGCGGTTGTCTCTAGTGAGCCTGCTCTACGGGCCGCACAATGCAGAAGAAGTGCCGATCATCCGGGTCATTTTCTTTGCTCCGTTGTGGCTTCATGCGCCACTGAGCAACTCTCACAGGGATGAACGGGGCTCCGCCTCGAAAACTGTATCCAGTTCTTTTAACACATTCATGATATTTTCACAGACTTCCTTTTCTTTAACTTCCTCAAGAGCCACAGATGATACAACGCCATCTGTCACTCACTGTGTAACTCACAGGCTGAGTGTGAATCCTTAAGGCAAGTAAACTGATGTTCATGTCTAAAAATCAGTGGAGTGCACCTTTAACATACAGTAATATGGAGGGTTTGTAGTGCAGTTTGGCCCAAACCTTGATCAAAATCCAAACAAGACGGGGGCGCCCTGGTAGCTCACCTGGTTGAGCGTGCGCCCCATGTACCAAGGCTCAGTCCTTACCGCAGTGGCCTGGGTTTTGAGTTCGACCCGCGGCCCTATGGCTGCATGTATTCCTCCCTCTCTCTACCCCCTTTCCTGTCTTCAGCTGCCCTATCAAATAAAATGAATCTTAAAAAAAAAATAAAATCCAACCAAGAGGGTAGCCAAAGTGAACCAAAAACAAAAATGAAAGGCCTGTTCTGACCTCCAAATAGATTGCCAGTGGATTTATTACACAAAACAACACAAGCCCATGGTTACCTTTAGATTAAAGTTAAGTTAAATCAAACTCTGTATCATACTCAATTATATCTGTCATTGATACGGTCCAAAAATGACAGATGGTGCCTGTGATATAATATATATATAAGTGATATTTTCAAAATGTTGTGTTAAAAAAAGGCAATTTCAACGCAATAAAGAACTGCAATAGAGCTGCAAAGATGAATCGATTAGTTGTCAACTCTTAAATTAATCGCCAACTATTTTGATAATCGATTAGTCAGTTTGAGTAATTTTTTAAGACAAAAGTAAAAAAAATCTTTGTTTCCAGCTTGTTAAATGTGAATATGTTCTAGTTTCTTCTCTCCTCTGTGACAGTAAACTGAATATATTTGAGTTGTGGACAAAACAAGACCTTTGAGGACGTAATCTTGGGCTTTTTGGGAAACACTGATCCCCATTTTTTCACCATTTTCTGACATTTTATACACCAAACAACTAATCGAATAATCGAGAAAATAATCAACAGATTAATCGACTATGAAAATAATCGTTAGTTGCAGCCCTAAACTGCGTGATTTGACTGTTCAAAATGATTGCATAAAGCCAGTTACTTGCATTATTTCATGCTTGCCTCCCTGTTTTACAGCAAAGAGAGACAGCAAATATGAAATCTAGAGTAGCTGGCATAAGAAACCATCTGAGGTCTGTAGTCAAACTTGTGAGACTGCAAAACACCATGAACATAATCCTAGGTCTTAACGGCGCGCCTTGACTGCACTTGGGTAAACACCGGCAGGAAATTCTTCAACAAATATGTTCAAAAATCATATCGCCGGTGCTGTGTCAAATAACGCTTGTTGTTATTCAGAGCAGAGCTGCATGGCATAGTGTAGAGCGGTAATGAGCTAACATCAGTATTTGACCAGTGCTGTAGGAACCAGCATGCATTTGCGACTGTTTCTGTCAGCGTTGTCAAATCTAATATTCTCTCCCTGCGTGTGGGGTGATACATTATTAATAGCATGCATTTGAGGAGCTTTCTTCGAACCCGCTTCTCGCACGTCACTCAGCCTCTCCTCGTTAACTCTTCTTCCTCTCTCTGCTGATGTCACACCTCACAACGCTCACGTCCTTCCCTCTCTTTCCCTCTTCAGTGTTCCATCTCCTTTTGTCGTCCATTTGAAGGGTGATCGTGTAGGATTGGAAGCCTTGCATCTGGACAACTCCATGTCTCACTCTGCACGTGAACTGCGTGGGAGCTTCTCCTCCACCCTGCCCTCTTTCCCCCCCTTGCATCTAAATGGATCCCTCTCCCCCACTGCAAGCTACAGAAAAGTAGGACAGATGCCTCATTTAACACTTGGGTGCGATCATTACACACTGTGTATACATTATACAACAACGACAACAAAAATGCAGTAAATCCACCTAATTCTCCAATAAAGATGGTGTTACACTGCAGCTAGGAGCACTAAAAGGTAGGCAACGTGTGAAGCGGCAATATGTTAACATACGAAAGCCCACAGTTTTTCACACTAATACATAATTGTGTGGCTGGAGAGCATCTCAAAAGGCACATTTAGCTTTTTCACATCTCTAGGGTTTCTCTAAAACAAAATATATTGCAGGTTTAAACACTAAATTGATATTCCCCTGCAAGAAAAAAAAAAGAACTGTTCTTGTGTCCATATTCACATGCTTCTAAGTCCACACACATCCGCACACATGTCCATGTTGGCGTGCTAGACTTTTTTTTCTTCTTTTTTTTTTAAACTAAGATGCTGCGTGGAAAAGCCCCCTGTTTCTGACACACTCAGTCAGTCCCAGATAGCAGGAGAAGCGAGCGGCAGCGGATTAAATTATACAGGAGAAACCAGAAATAGCTCTAGTGCCGAGGCCGCGTGGGCTCGACGCAGGAACGATTGACTGGTAACTCACCCTACGACAAATCCCAACTTGACCTCTAGTGACCAAAGGATGAAGGATGTTCGTGGAGATATCTTATCTCCACTTTGGTTAAAAAGGCATTCGACCCGGAGTAAACTCTGCAAACTTTTAACCAGACTTCCTTCAAAAAAAAAAGAAAAATTATCCAATTTCAAACAATGGAACGCATACAGCAGTTAAAAGCAACAGTGGTGCTGCTTGTGTTGTTATTTCAAAAGGCACCATTGACCATGAACTCCTCACCTCTTTACACTTCACAGATAAACATAACCGCCCACTTGACACACACCATGGAAGCTCATTTAGCACATTTGAGCAGAAAAAAAAATGAAACTGAATGAATGAAACTAAAGTAGGTTTGGTTCCACCTATACCTAGTCTCATGCTTCTCATGCCATACAGTCTGCTCGCTTAGACTGCATCCAAAACACAGCACTCTCTGTTGCCTTTCTAAAATAAATCGACATACTTTTCCTATGATGAGCTTTTGCTGATCACTTGCACCTGCACTACTTCTCCGTCTGTGATTCCTTACCCAGAACATGCAGGAGAGGCAAACCCAGGTCCTGGCCCTCCCTGCCAAAGCGGAGGGCAGAGACAGAGAGACGGAGGGCATCCTGAAAAAAGGGCTCTCCAGGCTCACGGCAAAAATCCACGGTATTCCAAGAAATCGCGGGCGGTTCCACGCAGGCTCGGGCTACACAGATCCATGCCAGACGTGTGAGGTGCACAGAGGGTGGGGAAGGCAATGCTGCTCTCGTTTTCTCTCTCTGATGGCCTTAGTCAGTCTCCCGCATCTGAGCGCCCGCCCTCTCTTGCTTGCTCTGTCTCTTCCACTCCAGGTCCTCTCTCTCTCTCTCTCTCTCTCTTTCTCTTGTTCACGCTCCTTTCTGTCCCTCTTGAAGTGTGGTAACTTTATTCCATGGAGGAAAGGGGGAGGGAGGTGAGTCTTGGCCTTTATTTTTCTTCCTCCCAAAACTCCCCTCTCCTCAAATGATCCTAGTTAGCCCCTCCTTTCCCTCTTCTCTCTCTTTACCTCTCACACACACACACACACACACACACACACACACACACAAACACACACACGCACGCACGCACACATGCACACGCACATGCACTATTTATTGACCACCGTCCACCCTCTCGGCTTCTCTTGCGTCGCATACCTCACCTCTCTTCCCCTCCGCCTCTCCCCCTGCAAGCATGCTCGCTCATGTCTGCGCTAATGTCACTTCAATTTTTCATCGGCAACCCATTCCTGGTTCCAGATCTCTACTCTTTACTTCAAAATATCTGCAGGACTCAACAGCTGCTGTGACGCAGCTGAGTGGCCGGACCAAACAATGAAAAAAACTAACTAGGTACTTGCTGCAGAAGCTGGTGGGAACGGTTAGAAAATAGAGCTGAGCTCATCACTGTGGTGTACCGATAATGTCTACACAGATGCACATGCAGTCTCATACACACTCAAAGAAAGGCCATGTGCACATATGCGCACAGTAATGACCATATGGCAACACGCGCATTACTCGTGTTGCAGCAAAAGCGGTGACATCCTTGGTCCATATGTTTTGCGAGAAAACTGACTCCTTCTGAAAGTCCGTAAGAAACACTTAACGGGGTACTTCAGCAATTCAGAATTACACTTCCATAAAGTTGGAACACTTGCAAGAGACACATAACAAAAAGAAAGGCCAAAAGTGTCAGCGATATCTTGACCTTTAGTCAGTAGTATGAGTAAAGCTCCTCAAACACTGGATCCTACACATCCCATAATGCAACTCAATAGCTTTATTCGTAAGACCTCTTTGTCTGCTAAAGCCCACATCTTTCAAACTCCATGGTCCATAGTCTGCAAACCTAAGACGACATAACTGTGATGACATCATCAGGGTTACTTTCTCAGACGTCATAAAGTGTCTGTGTGTGAGTGTGAGTGAACTGAACATAATGTAAACTGTGCTGAAGTGTTCCTTTAATTGTACTGTATGGCATTATAAAGATTACACCATAGTATGTGTCAAATTGATGACAAACACTTTTTATAATCTCCCGTGCATACATGTCTATCCCTATATGTTTGTTTTGAATCCTATGTGTGTGCATTTGCAAAAATACTTCACATGCATGTCCGCAAACATAGCCAGACACACGTGTTAGAGATTGCTCTGTGCATGTGTACATCTATATCAGTACAGCACTGAATCAACATTATATCAGCGGTGCGGGCACATTACATCACTCCACAGTCAGATCCATAAAGGGCTAAGAGCCAATTCATTTTCAGAAAACACCCTCTATTGATCCCTGCTGCACTCCATCACTTCCACTGTAACAGTTACCTCAATCCATAGGCTAACCTGACACATAATCTGTGTGTGTTTGTGTGTGTGTGTGTGTGTGTGTGTGTCTCCCTACTCTATTAACATAACGTAAGCATAGAGCCCAGTGCGGATGCATTTGGGGGGGGGAATGCTGCTGGTTGTGCTGTAGAAGTCGTGTTAACTCCTGAACTGGTTTTTAAAATGGATTTGGTGCCAGTGTTTAAGACATGGCAACCACGTTCTCCCTGCAGCCAACTGGTCTAAACTGGGTTGCTAGCAGCCTCTAGTGGCCTCCAACCAACCCTCAGACACAGTCTCTGCAGATGGGTAACAATATAAATATACATATACAGCTCATGCATGCATCTCAAGTTGTTGTTGTTTTTCTGTCTGGATGCAGCCAGAATAGCCATTTAAGGGATAATTTACTACTTGCAAAAAGCATTGATTTTGGGTCTGCTATTGGGAGTGGTGTATATTCTCAGTGCAACATTTTTGCACAGTGAGGTCAGGTTCTTATTCCCTTATTCCCAATGCAACATGCCAGAACTCACTGAAAACACACAGGCAGGCAGGCAGGCAGGCAGGCAGGCAGGCAGGCAGGCAGGCACACACACACACACGCGCGCGCACACACACACACACACACACACACACACACACACACACACACACACACACACACACAAACTTTATTTCCTATAGAGTTGTAATCCCAGACTAATGATGTTAGCAGCCCTGCACTTATTTAAAGGTTGGGGGAACTTTGATACTATACGCTGCCAAATGCACAGAGGAGAGTGCTATTTGATCACCAGCTCCACCAACACAAACCCACCCGAGATGTTGAAACATTTTGGTTGTACTAGATCTACCACTTAACAAAAAACTGAGATGGAAGAGAAGGAAAAAAAAAAAAAGAGAAGTATTCCACATTGACTCTGCAGTCTCCCTCTTCTGTCGCTGCAGAATCCATCACATTAAAGCTTTAATGCTAAAATAACAAGGCATCCATCATGCTGAACGCTGGGGCCAGAATACAGCAAGCCATTCAGGGCACAAATCTGCAATTCTCTGGGCGCAGTACCTGCCACAGTCGGACGGCATCACTCAGCGTGGAAGGTAAGTTGGGAGCATGTGATAAATGCAACGAGCAATGAATGAGGTTTTCATGCATATGCTGGAGAGGCAATCTAGAGGGAGAGAATAAGGAGCCATTCAGCGGACAGGTTTCTCATCACCCTCTGCTCTTTTAGCCTGTCTGCAGTACTGCCTGATGTGGATATACTACCCTGGGGGACATTAGTTAAATGAATAGGGAGGCAAGGTTTACAAAATACAGAGGAGAGCAGAGAAGAGGAGACGGGAGGAAAGAAGAGACAAAATAAAGGAAAGAAACAGAAAGCAACACAGAGGAGAGGAGAACAGAGGAGAAAATGTAAGAAAAGTAACCGATGGAAAAGAGAGGAAAAGCAACAAGGAGATGAGAGGACAGAGGAAATTCGGTGAAATAAAGGAAAGAAACAGAAGGTAAAAGAAAAAAGAGGAAAGGGCAGTAGACACAAGGAGAAGATGAGAGGAGAAGAAAAGAGACAAGAACAGAGGAAACTACACTAGAAAAAAAAAACAAAGGAAAGAGAAGAGGGCAGAAGATGAAAGGACACAAGAGGAAATTCAATGTAATGAAAGATACGGAACAAAACGTAAAAGAGGAGGGGAAAAGAGATGAGAGGAGGCACGAGGAAAGGAGAGACAATTCAACGAAATAGCACGAAAGAAGCAGAAAGGAAATGAACTGAAAAGAGAAGAGGAGAGAGGATGTGAGAATGAGAGGGAATTCAGTAGAGGAGAGAAGAGGGTTATCCTTCCGTAGTGTCACCATAGTAACACACTATGGAGAAAACCTTTACACATCAGCCCTCCACCTCACTCACTGCCTCCCCATCTCCTTCTTACAAAACCACCACACATTCACAGTCAAACACACTCATGCCAACAATATTCCGAGCCCATCTCCTGTTGTAACCCGGCCTCATCATGTGGGGACTGTGTGAGCGGCGTTGCCATGGAAACTGAACACCTCACAGCGGTCCTTGGAGGGAAGACACACACAGAGCCTTACCTCTCCACTTTCACCTCCCAGTCGGTCACGTGACCGGCTCTAGTGCTGCAGCTGGAGCGACAGAGCAGCAACAGACTGAATGGTTGTCATGTACACTGCAAAAAGTCTCCTAAAAAATCCTCATTTATTAATTTGTCCAATACGTTAACACTCGCTATAGTGGTTAAAAAGGCAGCCCTGCTGGCCACTAAACTACATTGGTGATCAGCCAACTGTGGCAATAATTGGGTAAACAAGTGGTGAGAACTTAAACAGCAAAATCTTAGGTTGCAATCGTCTGTGATAAAAAAGAAAATACCCCCAATTCATCATAGAGTGGGAAAGAAATGTCCTACGTTTTGATAATGATCTTACACGTGGAACAGACTACATTTAGCATATATTGGCAACTACATAGCACTGGGAGAAGGCATATGCTGTGCATTTTGATTTCTTCTCATTTTTCTCGAAGTTAAAATTTATTGTTGGTAGGAAAAGGAACATATTTGAGAGTTTTCTAGAAATTAGTGTCTATATCGCCAAACAAGACAGATTAAGGCAGGTTGCTACACTGGAATCAAGAAACTTGATTTTAGAAAACACCTTAAAACAAGTTCGCTGAAAGCAAGTTGAAAGGATCTTATGAAATAAGAATACCAGGACTCAAATACAGAAAAAAATGAGATCTTCGCAGTGATCAAATGACATTTTTATTATTATAGGGGCTACATAAATGTCCCTTCCAAGGTATAAGGAACAAGGGTACAAATGTAGACCGTGCCTAAGTGCACCGTATCCGTACCTTAACAAGGGTACATTACATCCCTGGTGACAAGTCCCATTTCACAGTGTAGGTACAAGACTTGAAGATATGCGATATAGATATGAGCTTCCTTCTCTCTATAACAACAAGACGTGGGTCAATTTGAAAAATGGTGCAAAAACATTCATTTAGTGAGAGAAATTCCACCAAAAAGGAAATTCCTCTTTTTAGATTGAAGAGAAGAAAAAAAAAAAAAAAAATGCCAATGCTGAGAGGACCAGGCTGAGCAAAAGCTGCGATTGAATGAACATAATGGGTTAGGGGATTCAATGCATAGGGTCGAGGAGATATATAATGAGTGTGTGTGTGTGTGTGTGTCTGCAAAGGCACTAACAAGCTCCACACACATTTACACACACATACGAGAGAGTGCGACAAGGGGGAGTCTGGTGGGATTGAGCGCGGGTGTAGAGATAAGGAGCTGCGGCATTGGGGTGGGGGGCAGGAGGAGGGGGATTTGCTGCTAGTGTGGTTGCCGGTGGGAGGGTGTTGGGGCTTGAAGAGACGGGCGGCTGCAGCACCGCACGCTACGGCGTCACCACAGGCAAAAATCCCATCATCACCCGACTTTGTAACGCCACTGCTGCCCAAACGGCTCTCATACGCATCAGCAGAGAGCTCAGCAGTCGGAGGGAGAGTTACAGCACTGCAACACTCAAGTTTCCCTGACTGATATATCGACGTTCAGGATCGGAGCTTTTCATGGTTTGGAAAAATTAGTCAACGATGAGGATTGAAAACGAAAGACACGAGGGCAACATGAAAGTCCCGAAAGGTCTTTACTTTATAATAATATTCTCACAAGGGGACAGATTCTTTTCTTTTTTTAAACTGCTGAGGGTGCAGTGCATTAGGCTGATTTGGTCAGTGTTTCCTGCCATAGGACAACTGCTATTAAAAACAAATAACAAAAAATGGTCTCTATTTGCATTAGAGAGAGTCTCATGGCGTTATAAACAACAAAAAGGGGGGGGGGACAGCTCCAAAAATGATTCCACTCATCACTATTCATCAGAGGATCACCTCAGTACACTTTCTGGTGTCCTCACTTTTGTTGTGTACGTGTGTGTCAGAGGAAATAGTAACGTTTAGTTGTTACACATGATTGATTATCTGCTAGAGAAGAGCAAAAAAATTGTGCAAAGATTGTGCTCCAGGTTTTGCTAATAACATTGGCTCCGGGGGACAAACGGACAAAGAAACAGAGCGTGCGTTCAGCTGATAAGCATTCTATGAACTCCGTTTGGCCTTTTGTTGTTCATACACATGTGCCGTAACGACCGTCAGAATATGGCGCAGAGATGAAAGACTTGCAAGCCTCATCGAAAACGAACAAATGCAGCATGACGTGCAATGGCAGGAGATGAATGGGGAGAATCTTTCATGGGAATACGCAAAACCCCCAATAATGGTGCATTACATCTCTGCAGTTCCCGAAAAGCAAGGTGACCCTATGTACCAGGAGCAACTTGTTCCAGGTGGCTGCTGCAGGTACCTGGCTCTAAGTAGCATATCCCAAATCTGATCCCCATGGTTCCCCCACCATCTTTATCTGGAGCAGCTGCCTGGAGACCACTTGGAGATGGAACACTGACCTTGAATCAGCACTTAGAGGGACACCAACTTGTCTTCCAAAAAAAAAAAAACATGGTCCATGACCAGTCGCCAGGCTCCTTTTCACAGCTACGTCATATTGGTGGTCTAGGTAAAAACCGGCAGTATGCATGTAATGGATGAGTGGGATGATTGAGGGCCCATCCCGATGTATATTTCATGCAGGATGAGAATTCCAGATATGTGGTTTGGCATTTATTGTAGAAGAAAGTCCCCTGTCTGGGTGAGACCATGAACATGTGCAGAACTCGTCCATTGAATCCCAGCTTAGTCTCCCATTCCCAGCAAACCCCCCCCCAGCAACTCCCCACCCCTCTGCGAAGGCTTACCTTGTCTCGCTTGGACCCCCGCAGAGGAAAGAAGCAGGCAAAGAGGAACTTGCCCCAGCTGATGACGGCAGCCAGGCACCAGTTGAGGCGAGCCATGCGTGCGTCTGTCCCGTCTCGTCTGCCAGCCTCTTATCTCCACCCTCGGCGCTGGGATAGGATTCTGTAACCCCCCCCCCCGTAAAAAAAAAAAACGAAGTCAAGCGTAAAAAAATAAAAATAAAAAAAAGACCGCGCAGAGACAGAAGACCCTCTTGTCCTACTCCGTGGAGCAGAAATGAAATGAAAACCTTCCTTCAAGTCAGATGACGACTGTGAATTTATTTTCCTTTCAGGTTTTTTTTTTTTGGGGCAATTTGGGCTACCTGTCTGCAATGTGTCTGCAATTCCAATTTGAGAGGGACAAAGGGGGGTGGGCTGGCGTGGAGCTACTGGCGTCCCACAAACGGACTAGACCTTTTGGATGGTGTGGAGGGACCCAAAGCATCAAGAGCCTAAAACTGTCTTTCTGTCCTCGCATCCATCTGTCTTTCTTTTCTCTTCCGTCCTCTTCTGGTCTCCACAGCCCCCGGTCTAGATGAGTCAGTCCTCAAAGTGTGATGAGCACCGTCGGCTGCATAATGCGAAGAGCCCGTTGCTGATCGACGACACTGTTACCCATACACACACACGCACGCTGGCATGCCCACACTCCCCGTCTCTCTTCACACACACACACACACACATCCACGCACATGTACGCTCCCCTGCAAAACAAAACCCGCTGTCCTGGCACATACATCCACAGGCAGAAAAGCCCCCCTCTCGTCACACTGCTCCCCCTCCAGGCTCAGGATCCCCGGTGCTTCGCGCTCACACACTCCGCTCACACACACTCATCTCTCTCTCTCTCTCTGTCTCTCGTTCTGTGCTGCTCACTCACACATACACACATGCACTGATGCTGCAGCACTTACTCAGGCAGCGCGGGAGGAGGGGAGCAAAAGAGTGAGGGGGGGGGGGAGAGAAAAGGAGAAATGACTGGGAACATAACGGTTGGAAGAGAGAGAGAGAGAGGGGGGGGGGAAAAGATGGAAAACAGAGTAGGTTTCTGCTGAGAACGACAGTGACATTGAGTGCATTCATTCAGTGTTTATATTTCAGAGTTGAAGCCAGTGTCGCCGAAGAAGAGAAGACGGCGATGTGCGCATGAAGGAAAGTGCGCATCAAGTAGTGATCACTGGGAGAGGTGGAGGAGCAACAGAACGGGCTGAAAGAGTGAATGGAGGAGTCAAGATGTTGTCAAGAGTGACAAAAAGGAAGGCAGCAGAAGTCGCAGAAGGAGAGGCAGAAAGTGTTTGAGAATATTGAACGGAGAATGCTGGCGACACACACACACACACACACACACACACACACCAACATGCGCAATGTACGCACACAAACAGACACGCAAGCAGCCGTCACGGTGCAAGGCGAATGCAAGGCAGGCACAGGGTGAGATGATTGTAGTGTGTGTGGAGAATTGGGTCGAAGGGAGAGAAGGAGGGAGGAGATAAAGAAAGGATGGAGGATGACAGAAGAGGAGAGGAGCGGGGTGTTGAATCATTGTGTCTTGGGTGATTATTTCCCCCCCCCCCTCTCTCTCTCTCTCTCTCTCTCTCTCTTTCATACACACACATACACGACTGCAGGTGGTGCACAGGCTCGTTCACTGTGCTGCAGTCTCTCTACGCTTCAGTGGGAGCACATTTTCACTGCAGAACGCTTTTCTCTGCTATAACCCCCCCCTTCCTCCTCTCACCCCCACCACCACCACCACCAACCCCTCCCACCCAGCACACCACCGCCACACCAACGCAATCACAACACATCAAAGCAATGAGCGAGGGAGATAAAGTGTAGAGAGGATGCTGTTCTGTCAACCAGAGCTAGCTTAGCCTGAGGGGTGGGTGGGTGTGTGCGTGTGTGTGTGTGTGTGTGTGTGTGTGTGTGTGTGTGTGTGTGGGGAGGTTGTGTTTAGGGGAACGTAACAGAAATGGTTTGGCTATATGGAAACGTGTTTAGAATAAAAAAAATACAATAACAACAACAACAAATCTTTCTATTGACAGAGAACTGCTCCCATCAGAGCTACTCTTCATCTTATCATATGTAATGAAATCTGCATGCAGTGCACATGTCAGGATGTACACACAGTACATCATCTATTCACATATGCTCCTGTTTGAGACGGAGTCTCGCGTCGATGGCTCGCCGAGTAAATGTTTCTTGAGAACAAAGCATCTTATGCATTTTGCAGATATTCAGAATACATGCGTAGCGATGTAATTCATTTAATCGATGTTGTGCATTGCTCATGCTCAACAACTATTGAATGAACGAATGAAAAGCCAATGTCATCAAATATATAAAAAGCGGTTGACATTTAGGTAAGAAAAAAAAAAAAGTACTGAGATGCTTCTGAGCAAGGGAGCTTCCCCTAGTAGCTAATGACACAGAAGGACTTGAGTAAAAAAAAGAACGTTACAACTAGTATATAATGAAGCATTAACCCCTTGACGCCTGAATTTATTCACAATTATATAAACAAAATATTATGTGTGTTTCTGGCTCCAAGCTGATGCTAAATTAAGTTGAGATTGTTAATTTGTCTATAGCATATGGAATAGATATAAATTTAGGTATGATGCAAATTAGCGACAACAGGCATTATGGTAAAATTCTTTACAAAATGGTAAAATTTATAAAACACAGTAGATTTCATTCATGTCACAAAGTTGTTAGAACTTCTAAACTGTAATTGACGGCAAGAAAGAAAACACTCTCCTACTCCCTAACATTGACAGTAGTTTCTTTAGGGTTAGGGGTAGGGGCAGGTGTAGGGGCAGGGTTAGGGGTAGGGTTAGGGTTAGGTTTTATTTCGCTTCCGTGAACCGGATGTATCTCCTGTATCGCATGTAAACAAACCGGCATTGGGGGGAATACACACGCTATCTCGCCTGCAGTCGGAATGGAAGGGGTTTGATGCCAATTAGCGACAGTCGGCTAGGTTAAGGGGTTAACATGATTCCAGTATGTGATGAGGGGGACAATGCAGCCCTTTTAACTGTGATCTTGGACATTTCAGTCATTTCAGGATTGTGGACCTTTGGGACACATAACTCTGGTTAATATTCTAAATATAGAGGTATACAATATAAAAGTAGAGGGCTTTGGTCATGGAATGACCAGAGTATTGAACCTACCAGAAGCTTTCAACACCTGAAGATCTCAGCTGGTACACCCCCAAACGGCAGAACAACCCAGCGGGGTGGTATTACAACATCGCTTGCAACAACTGTGATGAACGCTGAATTGGTCAAATGGAAAGGGCCCGTGGGGAAAAGACTGCCAGAGCCCCAGAAGCAGACATCATCTGTTTGCAAACAACCAAACATGGACTGGTGACAGCACGTAGGGAGAAAGACCAAGGGAAGACGCTTACATTCGACACCATGGACCCTCTTTGAACAGAGACGGGAAAAGATTTACGACCACCTGTTATCACATGTAACGAGGTCTGATGGTGACGCCGGAGCAACTTTCGTTTAAGGAGGAAGGCTATGGGATACGCTTGAAAGCTCCAGGATTAGCTGGTCAAGTCAATTATCTCTACAGCCCACTATGACATATCATAAATTTGCCTCAGGGGGCTTTACAATTGGAACAGCATGCATTCTTAGACCCTCAATTTGGATAAGGACCCTCCCCTCCCCCCACCACCACCACACACACACACACACACACACAACAAAAACTTTAACAAGGAAAGATGGGAGAAACCTCCAGAAGATTAACAAGAGGGATTCCTCTCCCAGGAAGGACATTCACGCAATAGATGCTGTGTGTACAGGATATACCAACGTTTAAATCCCAATCAGGATGGCAAGGTATACATATCTTGGATTTAATATATTTAGAGACATTCCTACATTTACCAGAATGCCTTTCAATATCCTCAAACATGGGTTTGAGCTTGTTGCTTTCAATCCAAAGTGAGTATATGGGGCATATGTCAAGCCATCTACTTCATTATCAACAATCCTTTATGCAAAGCACAACACGTTGAATTCTGGTTAACTAATGCTAACGTTAGAGGAAGACAAGAAATATCTTCCTGTACTATAATGGTCGACGTATGATGTCAGTATGATGTTGATGCAAAATGGCAGCTCCATACAAAGAATGCCTCGGCGTCTGAGTCTCACGGACCGACACCAAAACCTGACATACATCCTTGACGTTTGAGATCTGGCAGCTATAGAAACGAAATCTATGGAACATCACACGTCTATTCTTGGCTACTTGTCTGCAGGACGAAGAAAAATGTGCCACCAAAAAGCAAATTGGCTCAGAAATGCAAAGCAGACGGTGTATTTTTTTCCTTTATGTCAACATTATTGATGACGTCCTGTGGACCTGCTCCTTTTACACTGAACTGGTTCCCTGCTTTACTTTTCAAGGGGTGCAACACACACACATATATATAGCATTGAAAACCATTTTAGATATGAAACAGGTGGCATTTTACACTAGTTTGTAGAAAAATAAAATGACATATGAGATGGGAAGGTATTTCGTTCGTATCAGTAATATTTCTCTTTAAAGAGGACATTTTACTTCACGCAGGCGAAAGAGGAATATGTTTTTGTACTGCACAGTTTTCTACAGCAGTGTGTGCTGTACATCTCAGTGTGAGACTGGGCTTGTGTCCCACTCTCTTGGCAATGCGCTGACCTTTCTCATTAGGCATAAGCAACTTGCATAATCACTGCTGACTTCTATGGACCGGCCTGTCACACTGCCTATCCGTTTGACTGGAAACCCCGATGAAAAAGTGCAGGCTGCCAAAAAAAAAAAAACTTCTCCCTCAATGACTTTCCCCTGTCATCTGCAGCAGGTTTAGAATCTATCATTTTTCACCGAGTGCACAAAAACAGGGACTTTCCTACAGTACGTTAGCTATTTATCCTCTATTGCACCAATTGTCTATCAATATTTAGCAAGTGTTAGCTATTTTCCCTGCTATCCAAATATATGCTCTGTTTGAAATATTCACTATCGTAGTCAGACATTAAATCCTGTCCCTTAATGTTTAATGTTGCAATTCTGTTTGGACGAGAACTCGTAATGACCCTTCCTCTGGGTGAAAAAGCCTCACCTGCACACTCGCTTCTCCAGTGTTTTCATTTGCCCACAGCAAGGTAATGTAAATGGTGTATCACATGCAAACAAAATCTAAGTACATTTTATTTGAGTTAATGCGTCTCACAACAAAGATTGTTATGAGTGTTTTATACATACTATTAAACGCCTTGTTGATTCAAAGGGAGGGATGGACAAATTAGTTCCCAGTTTGAGGAAAATACACACAAATGTTGAGGGATTTTTGTTTGACTTCACTATAGACATGTTGGCATATGTGCATATTCTTCCTTTTTATGTGTTCCATAAAGTCATTTCCATTCAGGGAGTAATAAATGGCTACTACTACTATTAGTACGGCACTTTTACAACGAGTGGGGTAAAAAAAGGAAAAGCGCTAATGCTGTCCCCACTGTATTTAAAGGAATAGTTTGTCATTTTTGGAAATCCGCTTATTCGCTTTCTTGCCAAGAGTGAGATGACGAGATCGATACCATTGGCAGCTGGTTTACTTAGCTTAGCATAAAGACGGGGAACAGAGGGAAATGGTTAGCTTGGCTCTGTACAAAGGTCAGAAAAGTCTCACTAATAAACACGTACAGTATCTTGTTTGTTTCATCAGTACAAACACAAGTGTAAAAACGCCAATTTACCATTTTACGGGGGTTATGGAGCAGACTATTTCTTGGCAGGGATCAGCAACTTCCTGGAGTCTCCGCTGGATGTCTGGCAACTGGCCCTGACGCAGATATATTAGAGACGCTGGCAGGTGGATTTTGTTACCTCTGACAGAGCCAGGCTCAGGGGCGTAGCACAAAATTCTGGGCCCTGTAGAAAGGCATTTTCTATGGGCCCCTCCCCACAGCTATTCATTCTAGCATCTTTTTGGGCCCTCCTCACATGAGGGCCCTGGGTACTCAGTCCCCTTCCCCCCCCCCCCCTGTCCGACACCCTTGGCCAGGCTAGTTGTTTCCTGCTGTTTCCAGGCTTTATGCTAAACTAAGATAGCTGGCTGCTAGCTCTAGCTTCATACTTAACATACAACCGTGAGGGTGATATCAATCTTCCCATCTAAACATAGGCAAGAAAGCGAATATGTGTGTTTCCCAAAATGTCAAACGTTTCCTTTAAGATGTTCTTGAGCAACATTTCACTGCAGGAGATGATGCAGGATGTTGTAGGGCTGTGCAATTAATTGAAATGTTACTGGTGATTACGATTTTGGCTCCTAATAATCACAACAACTCAGGTTTCGCAAGTAAACTCTTATTTTGTCTTGCGTTCTGAATGAAAAACAAATGTTCAACTGGGAAAAGGATTAAGTGACATTTCACAGTTCTATGTGTTTTCACTGTTGATTTGTTTAACTTATTTCACTGTTTTGTAAGTCCAATAATGGCAACATCTTTCCAAAAGTCAATAAGTAATCGTGTTAAATAATTATGATTTTAAATTTTGGCCAAAATTATTTTAATTATGATTTTTTTTTTTTTTTCATAATGTAACAGCCCTAGGATGTTGCTAGCAAAGTCTAAGCAAAAAAGATGTAGCTTTACACTACATTTCATGCATGCAGCTAATTATTCAGAATGAATTTACGGACACAAGACGGACTAAAAATGTGACATTCAAGGTGTGAAAAGTCCATTATCACAATAGTTAGTGAAAGCAGCTCACCGCCACAGTTTGCAGGCTTGCATTGATGTCATACGAGCCTCCGATGGAGACCGCCTGGTCATGGCTGGGATTGACAGCTGGACAGCCTTGGTGCGCAAGCTGCAAGAGAAACGAGAAACAGAAGGAGGTGCGGAGTTTAGTTTTCTGCACCAGCATCCCATTCGCATTCAGAGCACAGTGCGCTCACTGTACTGAGCAGACAGCAGATTAGGTCCCATCACACACCTCATCATTCACTAACATGCAGACTCATCTGCCTTCCACTTCTCTCCCTTATATTCTCTTTTTCACTTTCTCCTCTCATCCATTTGAACTCTTTTGTTACATGTCTCTCCCTTGGTGCCCTTTTCTCTTTCTCTTAGCATTAGCCTCTTCCTTTACTACAAAAGAACAACCTCTGTGTTCTTCCTTTGTTCCATTGCCCATGCAAAAGACACACACCAAGAACAAAGACACATTTGAGACACATACCGATCCAAAACCAATAATTTGGCATCAATGACTTTAAGACTGGACAAATAGTTATTTTGAATATTCTGCAGTGAAAGTGCACATCTCAAACTCTGAAACACATGCTGTACATAAGCACACAGAGTGCAACCTCACATGCCCTTACACTGCAGGCATGCCAGTCCTGACTCCTGGGCGCGGGGTTGCCATACATAATACATAATAATACATAATCATGAAAACCCCTCGTTGTTTCAGAAATGTCCCTCTTCATCACATCTAATCCAAGAGAAAGCACTGCAGAGACAGAGGTGACCCTTATGGCCTGTGATCAATGATTCAGTCTATTAAGTGAAGGTGCTTTGATCAGTAATTCCCAATGAAGCACTGGATCCTTGTACTTCGGTGATCTCCGACTAATTCAGTTTTTTTTTGTTTATCTGAAGCTACATTTGATCTTAATTATTGTCATAATCATTATTATTTCTTCAAATAAATGGCGCTAAGGAAAAGGTAAGATAATGATCCTTTTGTACGACACTCGTATGGAGTCCATCTCTGCTTGGGAAAAGCTCCAGGTGACAGGTTCATCTTTAGCAGGAGCAAACTATGCGCAGGGACAGGGAAGCACTTGGATGCGCTTAGAGTGCAGCTCTATGAGCGGTGACACTACCAGGGCCTGCTGCCAAGGGAAACTCAGTTATCCAGTGATGTCTACTCCCCTCCCCCCAAATACACACATACTTACACACACACACACACACACACACACACAGCGACTTTCAACCTTTCCTCTGACCCCAAGGGAGAAGGAAAGACAAGAGGGAAGGGGTGATGATGATTATTGACAGGGACGTGGATCTACACTCTCTCAGGACCTAAGCAACAACATGATTAATTTCTACTCACTTTGATTTTTCTTTTTCTTTTTTTCTTTGTAGTTAAAGGACAATTCCAGATTTATACAATTAGGATGGTGTTTTTAGAGGTTTCGAGAGTTAAGTCATTGCTGGGATGTGGGAATATGCAGCATGCTAAAAAGGAGTCAGACAGGTTGGAAATAAACAGATTATCAATCTCTTTATTTGGAGGTTGAACTGAAAGTGAGTGGAATGAACTAAGCTTTTGGTCTGTAAACTGATGGAAGTTTAAAACAGACAGTGTGGTTAATCATTTTAGTTTGCATTGATTTTCTCTTCCAAAATAAGCATGGCTAATCAGTGTTCTGCCTGATCATCTGATTGCTCATGTTTCTTTTCCTTTTTAGTGATTAAGTAAGTGCAATCTCACCAAAAACAATAGAAACAAATCTACAATTCTAAGACAGTAGTTGTAATAAACCCGTGTTATCCTTTAATTGCACTTATTATGCAAATGTCATTGTTTGAATGGCAAAATTGCTCATTGGTCAAGAACCACAGGTAGGAACGGCAGTTTTTCAGTAATAAGAGCATTGGGCATCACAATATTAGCTTCCACTCCTCTTACATTTTTTGACTTGTTCACAGGAACAAATCTTTATCACGGTTTTGTTTTATTCTATTAAATTGTTTGTATTTACATTCTCGCTGGCACTTTTCTTCGCACATCCCTATCGATGACATTTCGTGCTTATACATTATTGTTATTATCAAGCGTTCCTTGTGGTTACTGTCCCAAGGTCTGGATAAGGACAGCTGATCTAGGTTCAGTCGCAGCAAGGTAATCAGTGATGTAAATGCCCCTGATAAGCTGTAATCAGGTATCAGCTAGACGACAGCAGCGTACTGCAACTCAACAGCACCGTTATCGTCGCAATCAGCTGCAGTCCGAGGCCAAATTAGAATCGACCCCTGACTCTCTACTCTGTTCCTTTAAATCATCCGCGCCATGCAGCTTTCACCTTCTCGAGCCGTAAGCAAGTGGGAAAGGTTGCTTGGCTTTTTGGGCCTGACAAAAACTGAAATATACAGACAGCACAGTAGGATGACAAACCTACTTATTTATACTATTTTGATACCACTTAAACCGCTTTAAATCATGCTGCATATGAAGTAGATTACCACTCTTGGTTAGCAACAAAGCTGTGCCCTTGGTTACCTCACTGCCCCCCCCAAAGCAAAGCAAGCACAGTGGACATACATGTGCAATAAAGCAAACAATGGGAAACAAAAATCTATCAATGTCATTTTCAATGTTGTTTTATCACTGGAATGTTTCTGATGTGTGAAATTAAAAAAACGCCACTTATAAAAATCTATTGTCCTCCTTCTGGCCATCACAGGATGTGTGCCTGGAACACAACAGCAGGATTGTGGCTATTTTCATTTGGAACAAGCTCAGAAAGACCCTGAGGGAAGCTACCCCCCCCATCCATGTCCGAACACCCAGCTCATTGCTCACGTCCCGCTGCTGACTTGGCTGTTTTCCAGTAGGGTTTGTGGCATGCTTTTAGCCCCACTAATGTAGCTACCTATGTAGGTTAAAGACCCCCTTGTGGTCAACAAACACACCAGTGCCAGGGAAGACATCTCAAGGTGAACACAGTGTTCAGATCACACACTCTCCCTTCAGAGGTGGCGGCAACAATAAATAGTATGGGAACAACAATGTCAGAGAGACATATTTACAGCTGTGATTGATTTATTCTGAGTGGCACAGGACAAAGACGATCTTGAACCATGACAAATGGTCTTAGGAAAAAACGTGATAAGAGATAATTTATATATAGTAAATTCGCCTAAATGAGATCACTTATGGCAGCTGGTCTGACACCCTGTGTGCATCTCACTCGCAGTGATTTCTACAAATAACTGTAAGCACATGTAGGAAAGCGAGTTTTGCTTCCTGAAAGATGGGACATTCTCCATTTAATCCCCTGGTCCTGTCTGCTGTGCTGAGGAATTTGCAGACCCCTTAATTCCCTAAATGAGCCAAGAAATCGATTGGAAGACTACGGGCCCTTACTTAGTCTAATTATACACATTTATCACCAATCACAGCCATGGATTTAAATACTGACTCTGTTGTACTGTAAGGCAAAGCGACAGTTCAACTGCAATCCAGTTCATCTGTAAAGCAAGACTTGGCAATGTGATATCAGGATAGGAGCAATTTGCAGTGCCGAGCACAAAGATGAGAGAAAATAACCATGAAACCAAAGGGAGAGAACGTAGAGGAGAGACTGAATGCGTTCTGGATAACCACAGAATATTTCAGATTGTATAAGACCAGGCAGAGCAGAACAGCACATTTCTTCACATGCTTAAAGCCGTTCAAAAGAAAATGCTTTAATCCCTGCAATTACTGTGCAGCGGGAAGATGCCAAGATCTGTCCGGACCAATACGGAGTCGAATTATTGGGCTATAGAGATGAAAATGAACAATCCTTGGCAATAGGTTCTTGCTAATACTTAGTTGCTATGAAGTAAACATTAACAAGAACAGATCCTTTGTTTCAGAGGCACAATATGGTGAGAAATACCAATACCAACACTGAAGTCTGATAATGAATGCTAGTGACACCATACAAGGATTCAACCTTGTGCACTACACAATTATAATGTGAAAGCCATGGTGTTGCTTCATGTTTTCCTCAAATATATCCTTTGTCTGGACATATCTACAGACCTAGAATTTGTTTCGACAGCAAGTACACTGTGGCCTTGAATGAGAAAGAGCAATATATAGACACCAGAGATGAGGACATAATGGATATGGCCAATACTAAACTAAACACAATGACATTACATTTACATAGTGACACCGAAGTCGGCCCGCTTCTCAAGCAAATAAGAACATTCGGGAGAATGGACAGAGAAAAAATGAGCAAAAGGCAGAACGCTTCCCACTTGTCAGGCATTGGAGCCGTTCCCTTCCTTCTAAATCTCCTTATCTCAGCTGAGAGGCAGAGAGAAGGGGGAGAGGGACAAATGGGAAAGGACAGACAGAGCAAAGCAGACAGAGACAGCAACACATGGAGAAGAGAGAGGAGGGAGCGGGTGAAAATAACAGCAGAGACTGAAGGTGGATGAAGTGAGACAATTAGAAGGAAAGAGGGATGTTGAAAGGTTAAAAGTTAAGGAGAAAAGATCTTAAAGGTCCATGTTGTTTCCTTGTTATTGTCCCTGGGTACTGTTCCAATATGTGCCAAAACTGCTGTATGTCAACAATTCAAATTTTTTAAGCTTCAATTTGCATCATTAGTGTGTGACATCTTTTTTGGATTTGGTCTGGTTTGGGATGGCCGATCAACCTTCCCTTAAAGGTCTCATGACATGGTGCTCTTTGGATGCTTTTATATAGACTTTAGTGGTCCCCTAATACTGTATCTGAAGTCTCTTTCCTGAAATTCAGCCTTGGTGCAGAATTACAGCCACTAGAGCCAGTCCTGTGTCCATTTCTGTGTCTGCAGCTATTGAGAAGGAGAGAGGGGGGGGAGGTGGAGGTTGGGGGTGTGGCCTTGACCAACTGCCACTTTGCTCGTTTGAAAGCCATGATGTCTCTCTCTCATGGGCGGGCCAAATTCTCTGGGCGGGCAAAGCAGAGAAAGGGGAGGTAATCTTCTTCCTTATGACCTCATAAGGAGCAAGACTCCAGATCGGCCCATCTGAGCTTTCATTTTCTCAAAGGCAGAGCAGGATACCCAGGGCTCGGTTTACACCTATCGCCATTTCTAGCCACTGGGGGACCATAGGCAGGCTGGGGGAACTCATATTAATGTTAAAAAACCTCATAAAGTGAAATTTTCAAGACATGGGACCTTTAAGCCTGAAACTGGAACTATGTGCATTTGTGTGGATACAAGGGTATACATGTGTGCATGTATCTTAGTGTGTGTCAGAATGAACTCACTTTTCTCTTTGTAAATGTAAGTTTGAATGGCAGGATCCCTTTCACTGATTTAAAAGGATTCACACAAACTATATGAGGACAGTTATTAATGTTGAAAATTCAAATTATAACGTCGGAACAGCCATCATACAGCAGTTATATTTTTACATCGGTTGTACATTGAGCACAGAACAATGCAGGCCAGATAAGAAGTCAAAATGCAAAATTCTACCCTGTCCCCTTAAAAGCTCTGGTAAACATGACCTCTTTCGTGGACAGAAAATGCCTACCAGATATTAGTGAAGACATTTTGAGGAAAAACAGCAAGAGTCGCAGAGACCTCTACTCTCCTTCAAAGCCAGAGCCATGAGAGGCAGTGAGCAATGTGTCTCTCCTGAGGGAATTATGGGAAATGAACCGTTCCAAAGGCCTAGTATATCCAACGGGACACAACTTCAGGCATCGCTGGCAAAGTGTCACAACACTGGCAGGCCGCAAAACACTGACGCACACAAACAAAGACACACACAAACTGTACAGACGCTACACAAAGAGCATTTGAGCTGCAGTCTTTTGGCTTGAAACATTAAAGGGACAATACAAATTTGACAAAAGTTGTATCAAATATCCAAAATGTATCAAATATAAATGCGTTAATTTGTACTTTTTAGTGACCGGAATTGATGGTGGTAGGAGTTAATGCTCAATATCTGACTAAAGGATGCTGAGATGGAAACATTTTGCATGCACAGGAAACACATGGCTTTAAACATCATACATCAAAGCCAGCTGACGATGATGATGTTTTCCAGTGACGGCTCCTCTCCCTGCCTTTGCCTTGCGCCGGTACACTGTTGCCATGGGAGATGTTTATGTAAGCCATGCCTAATCCTGTTAACTGTTACTGCGGATGCCGAGCAGCATAAGTGTTCAGCAATGCTGCACTGCCAAACATGTCTATCTTAAGTCCTTTCATTGAGTGCTGAGTTCTGTTTTTTAAACAATTGAAAAAGGGAAATAGGATCATTTTAGGCTTTGAATGGGGAGAAGAGAACACGCAAAGGGGCAGGAGAGAAAGTAGTGCCTACACATTTACAGTTTTGGAATGTTTTTTGACAAAAACATATGAGTTGCAATAATAAATAAATCCAGTCATAAACCTTAATTTGAGTGTCCAAGAATCAACCAAGATGTTGGTTGCATGTTTAAGTTTCGGTTTTGGTGAAAATCCTTAAAAAAAATTCAATGTGTCAGCCATTTTTTTCTGTTCAAACTGCTTACGAAGAAAATTATTGATCATAGTCTTATGAAAAGAAATATAAATTGGGACACATTACGTTGCAGTGTGAACTTAAGCTCTTATCTATACGCTGATAGTGTCTTATTGAAAACATCCCCCATTGTCCTCCATTCAATTTTTGCCAAAAAAAAGTGTCTGCACATTTGAAAAGACAGACCTTCTGGACATTTCTCAAACTATTGACCTAGAGTACTGATGATTCAAGATCATAACCAGGAGAAACAATGAGAAGAGTCAGGTTAAAACCTATGCAAAGCTGAGCAGGACCCTATGATGCAGCATTCTCATCTCATTGTCTACTGGAGCTGTCGCTACAATTGACTTTGTTTCAGGACAATCTAAAGCATTATGGAACATAAACCCTAACCTCACTGCCCTATCTTCAACCTTCACACTGTCATAAAAAAACTATAAAAAAAAATATTGTTTGATGATTTTGATGATTACCCTTCAATAATAGTAGCAATATTTAGGTATTCCACCTGTAGGAAAGGAATAACAAGGGAGAAGTCTAAGCCTAATTATCCCGATTAAAAAGCAGAGTACGAACGAGTCATAAAAAAGAAGATTATGCAGACATGAAAGAATAGAGTGGGAAAGCAACAGAGAAATGGGAGAGCTCGTGTAAAAGCAGACGTGGATGATGAGAAGTTGCATAAATGTAGTCTATAAGCCTCACAAAGAAGATTGGAGAGGGAACCTATGCATCGCTGGTCTCCTGCCCCCTTCTATTCACTCTCTGTTGCTCCATTAGCTTTATTACATTCTCTTGGCTGAGGAATCAGGCTATTGTACAGTTACTTGATCATGAAGGTCAACAAAAGATCCAGTGTGGCTTTGATACTGTTCTGCAGTGAGCTTTAGGATTTTCCCATAGCCATTGGTGGCCCCAACCGAGGTACCACAGTAAGGATGAGCTTTTAGTTTCATCTAGTGCAATAACTATATGTTGTAAAATAGGAATAAAAACTTTTCACCGCAAAAAGAATCCATTGTAATCCATTCAGAATGAGGTAGATTTCTATCACTCCAGCAGCATGGCTTTCGGGATGACAATTTCAGTCGGTCATTAAACCACTCTGGTCCAGGCTGAAATACCTCAACAAATATTGGATATATTTCCATAAAAGAGGAGGAAGCCTACTGACTTTGGCTATTCCCTGAATTTTCATTGAACACCACCAGCACCAAACTAAAGGCATTCTAATTAGCTTCATCTGTTAATTAATAAATGTGTGCATGCTAACACGCTAACCTAAGGTGGTGAACATGGTAAACATTAGACCTGCTCAACACCAGCACGCTAGCATTGTCATTGTATGCAAGTCTGCTTGGTGACGTTAGCATTTAGCTCAAAACGCTGTTTTGCCTACGTACAGCTTCACAGAGCAACAAGCGTTGATGTGGACTCTTTGTCATGTTATATATGCTGCTTCCAAATCTGCATGATAATACAGTACATAGTAACAGCACACAGTCGAGGTTGATTGGCTGATGGCAGCCATGATTTCTTTTCCGGAACAAACTAAAAAGCATATATGTCTCACCATTTAAAATGTTTACTTATTTAATAATAGAATATATTAAAAGGGTACTACAGCAGTTTTGCATTGCTAATCCCAGATCCCAGTGTTGTAGATCACCTAAACCAAGACCAAGTCATCACCAAGACCAGAGTGTATCAAGACCAAGTCAAGACCAAGACTTTGTGGGGTTAAGACTGAGACAAGACCAAGACCAAGGCAGGGCGAGACTGAGTCAAGACCAAGACCACAGCCAGACAGCCAGAGCTTCTCCTGTCTCCCGCATTCACTTTCTTGGGAGTGCTTGTTTAAGGGGCGGGGAGAGGGGTTAACCGTACCAAATTTCAAATTAGAAATGAGTCAAGTTATTGGTTGCATTTGAAGCAGGAAGTTCTACATCCAATCTCAGTAATGATGTTAACACATAGAATTAGACAATGCAGAGGCAATTTAGTGATAAAATCCAGAGTCCTCTTCATCCGAGACATAAGAGTAAAAATGTGGTCGATTCTGAGAAGAGACCGAGATCTTCAAAAAGTGGTCCTGAGACCGGTCTTAAGACCAAGACCGATCTCGAGTACTACAACATTGCCAGATCCTACAATTCCAATACTGCAACTCAAGTCTTTTGTTAGAGCCTCCCTACCTGCTAAAAATGTGTCCAAGCCCTGATGACATCACAATGGGTTTATTTCTTTCTATAGAAAGTTCCTCCACAAATACAGTATAATTATCTTGATAGTTAAACTCTGAGGACTGCCCCTTTTAACCTCTCTCAAACACGCAAACATACACACACACCTCACCTCCCTCCCCCAGCTCCCGTTACTGCTCTCTGCCAGCACTGCACAGCAGCCGGGCCGGTAGCCCAATAAACACAGTTTTGTTCTACTCAGCGCGTCATCATCGCTCTGATGCATCTGCTGATCACAGCGCGCAGAGGATCATTAAAACACAGGCTCCGCCGGTCGCCAGGGGAACACAGGGCCTCAGCCTCATCACAAACCTCCTTCCGTTCGTAACTCCCTGTTTACACCTCCTGTCCTGCTGGACTTTATGTGACACTGGAACAAGAAAGAAGCAAAAATCCTAAAGGCATTTAGATGATCATTTGGCACACATATCATTGATGAACAGGGCCATTGCTTTTACCTCCTTGTGGTTTCTAAAACTACAACACCATCAGTGCAGAGTATACTGCTATTACACATGCTACTGGCTGAAGAACACTGCATGACTGCATATTGAACGCTCTGCACCATAAAAAGCTAAACTCAGGATAAATCGCATCAGAATGCCCTCAGCTTGCAGGAAGAAAAAAAAAAAACTCCCTGGTTCAGCACGGCCAACAATTTCTCATTTGCTGTGCAAATGAAAACATGTATATGGATAAGCAGTTTTGTGTATTTGATGAGAGCTATTGTGAAAAGGACCGTTGACTTTTACCAGCCAGCGCAGCACAGCACAGCAGCTTAGTCATGTATGACATTTTTAATCGTAGAGGTCCATGGTCCTCCGTGGACCAAGTTGGCTGCTGGCATCTGCCTAATGTCTGATTTAACACTGACAGACTGGCTGTCCTGGTATTTCTTTCCCGATGCCAGGAACCAGGGGCGCAAAACAAGGTTTAAATGTTACAGCAAGCTCATTAGAGGAGAGAACCAGCAGCAGTAAGCCACCATTTTTGTGCCAGCTCGGCAGTAGCAAGAGTGCGGCGTCGAAGTTTAGATGGAAGCCGTGCCATGAGACAGTAGGATCTTGGATGAGAGACCCAATCATGGACATGCAGAAAACACATCTTTATATTTACTTTTTAAATGAGATGTCATGTGAACAGTCGCCGTAATTTTGGTAGGATATCATACAAATTGGTGTCCATGCTGATATACGAACCAATGGCCAAAAACAACTAAAAGTGTCATCTTGATCTCCGTGACTTCAGGGACTTGTGGTTGTACCGTACTATGAGTTTACCAGATCAAAAAACGAATGTCACAAAGCACTTGCGATTCAATTTCAAGAGCGTCCTGCCCAACTCTTTTCTGTGATACAGGACCGTTTGTTGGCAAATATTCATCTAATACAATTTTCTCAAGAAAATAACTAACAAAATTTTCCAATCTAACCACATGTGGCTGTTGTGTAAATGTCATTTAACAAAGGTGTCAGTGTACACCATGACACCTTCGGAGGAGCCTTTTTTCGGGGACTTTTCGGGGACTAGCTGGATCAGAGCAGCGTGGAAGCCAAAGGTGTTACGTTGCGTACGTCCCAGGCTAATTTAATTACAAGTGCCATCTATTTAACCATTCATCTTCCACACAGGAAAAACTCTTTTCTGTTGGGAGTAGCGTTTGTGGTGAATCCACTCAGGACAATTCTGTGGTGTGGAGTGCATTGCTTCCAAAAGGGAAGGAAAACAGGTGATCTGATTAGATTTGATTGGACCATGACTGATTTCCCGGACTTTTACAGCAACTGATGAGTTCTTCTGAATCCCACTTTTTTTCAGCCATCGTGTTCAACGCTGCTAAAGAAAATCTTCCCTTTTCATTGTTTTTGAGCAGGGTGACATTCAAAAACATCCACAATAATCCTGAATCCTATCCCTATGTGAGAGTCTTGATGTATTTATAGCAGTATGTTTTGTAATGCAATCAGTATATGTGCTTTCCTATGCATTATTGAGGGGAAATAAATATTTATGATACAGTCGTAGCACAGTTTTGCCTTTTGCTACTTGAAGAAATCATGGACATTCAGTATGACCCACATACTGCTAAAAAAAAAGTCTCACTGTCTAATATGCGGCTCTCACCTTTTATCACTCTTCACTCACGGACAAACACAAATATGCACACGCAAATACGCACAACACACAGATTCGGTGCAGATTGGCAGCAGCGGGTCTGTGTTTTCAGGCCTACTGGAGGGTTTGACATTGTATAGTTGAAGAGTCTGTGATATGAGAAGTGACCTGAGTGTGTAGAGGGTAAACGAAGGGACTCCCCGGGGGGGCAGCTTGTTCTCTGCAGCCCTCTTTTAGAGTTCAGACAAGTCCCATGATGCTGAGAGATTAATGAAGCTGCGCTGACACTGTGATCCCTACAGGATACACACACACACACACAGTCACAGGCGTGCACTATTCATTTCACCTTATGACAGTTTTCATGTACCTGCACTGATATGCGCTTTACACGATTCAGGTATACACTGAGGGTGGTACTCACATTGTACAGACTTTCAATTTTCTCACGTACAAACCTGAGCTCAAGACCTTCTCATAGATTTCAATAGGATTATCTCTGATTGACTTTTCCATCATGTCTTGTCGTGCCATCAGAAATGTTTGCCTCGAGTAGAACTTAAAAAAGGTAATACCTAACACGGCTTTTAAATGGTTATTTTAGCATCGGGTCGTAAATAATGCTCAGTGATTCATCATCCTCAGGATTTGAGTGTTCATCTAAAAAAGATCAGATGAAACAGGCTTGCTCCATCGTCCGGTCTGACAATGATGCAAGCAAGCTGCACCAGAGCTTGGGAGAGTCAAGAGGATGTCGCATTAAAACATAAGACTAATCTTACACCTGCAGTCAGGCCCAGTTGTTTTCATACTGCAGCACTGCCTCTCTGTGGTCACAAATGGGTAATACACTTCTGCATCCAGCTAACCCTTAGCTTGGTTCAGCTGTAAAAAGGGGAAAAAAAAGGACCCTGAGGAAAAATATTCCCCAAGGATGTATACCACTTTAACATATTCCAGGTTATAAAAAGAGGAAACAAGATATTTAAAATTATTGTGGGCAAACAATTATAGCGGAACACTTCTGCTATGACGGATATGTTTGACATACAGTACAATAGGTGGGATCATAGTAACACGTACGTTAGTTAAGTGTAACAACAGCTGTTCTAAGGGATTAGCTATAAAAAGATATCTTCAGTTAGTCAGCACAAAAGCGTAGCCCTCAGATAAGAAATGGTAACTCCTATGTACAATCTTGTACGTGTGACTGTTCTTTACTGAAAAAGGCTTTTTAAATAAAGGTAAGCTGATGCCAAGTACAGGGAGAAAAAGAACACAAGTTGACATTCTCTCTCCAATGCCATTTCTCACTTCCATTTGCCTCAAAGTCAAACATGCTTTAAAGTAGGGCTGGGAAATAGGGAGAAAATCAGATATCATGATATTCTTGACCAAATACCTCAATATCGATTTTGCGGCGATATTCTAGGGTTGGTGCTTTAACAAAATATCTTCACACTTAGATTTTAGATAAACAATCATCAGTAATGTGGACATAATGTCTATGTGGGAAAAAGGTAAATAATAGAATAGCTAGAACAGTCTGGTAAGTTCAGAAAAGTACATCACTTTAATGTAATGCAGCCTTTAAAACCAGTAAAAGACAACACTTATGTCATATCAGGATATTACGTTATCCAAAATCGATATCTAGTCTCATATCACGATATCAATATAATATCGATATATTGCCCAGCCCTACTTTAAAGTCTCCCTCTCATCTGTCTAAAAAGAAACTCAGATTGAGGATATTTTATCGGAATTCCCCTTATAAATAAATGTTTACAGCTATTTATGAAGCTTCTCATTACTAAAAGGAACAAAGTAAGGTATTTCCATCTCCACATATATACAAAATAAAAAATGATATATGCAGTATGTATATATATATATATATATATATATATATATATATATATATATATATTAGACAGTTAATACAGCTTTGAAAGTGACATGTGTGGCAATCCAGGGAGTTTATACCACGATTAATTTGTGTGCGTAGCTGGACAAAAGTCACCTAGTAATGAATTTTAAAACTATCACCATCATCTGAATAAGGTTAACATGGTTTGGTATCTAGGGCCTTGAGAAAATATTAAGGAAATGCTTTTTTGTGTGTTTGCTGCAGTTAAACACAAAAAGAAAGAGAAAACACCTAACCTTGGAAAGCATAATTGAGAGAAGCGAAAGCAGCTGGTTGGGCTGGTAGCATGGCAACCAGTTGCTGGAACACTCTGATCAGTCAGACGAGATGTGTGGGTAAAATTCATTTTTACACCTCTCGATATCACTGTGAAAGCTCTCCCCCTGGAGAGCCAATTTACTGGATTGAGGAGAGCAAATGTATATTTCCTGCCCATTTTTATATCACCCAAGTCATTCACAATTTGATAGTTGATGATTTGATTTGCAAGGCTATTTGTTTTTTTCAGAGTAGTGACTGAAAAAGGAAAACATGTTCAAACCTAATAAATAAAGTAGATCCAACAAATATGTCTATTCATGTACATGCACCTATATTAAAGTCACAACACATCCTTGATGACTACATTTAGATATCTGAAAATGTATCAATGTCAATTAACCCGACAAGTAACATTGACAAAAACTAAAAGTTGGTTAAAAATGTTACATGAGGTATACAAATCTTCTAGATTATCGCACTTGGTAGCCATATAGTCCAAATAACACTGATTCAGTCACATTAAGTCACCTCATGTTGACAACAAAATTTCTATTAACACAACTGTAAATGTATCTACAAAAACATTGTCATGATAGACCGTTCTAAACATCTTAATATATGCATGGCTGATGACAGTAGTTAGGCTAATTGTGCTACATTAGCATGTACAAATGTGACCATTGATGGCATGTTTGTAGTTATTGGAGCAGTGTTTGGTCTGCTAAAGGACTGAAAGCAGTCAGTGGTGTAAGACTATTAACAGTCGAGAAAACATAACCAGGTAGAGGAGGAGGTGTAGTCGCCCTGTTCTCCCCCTCCACTTGCCTTTTGAGCTCAATCTGACCCGTCCGCTCTCCTATCCCACCCCTCCCCCCCCCACCCTCTGCCCTGATTGTAGACGGGCATTTCGCAGAAAAATCTGCTGGTTCCGGATCAGATGGAAAGCTTCGTTGATGCACGAAGGTATGATTATTAGCATGGGCGTCGCTAAGGGAGTGATTGTCATGCAGGAGGATGCTTTTCTCTTCCCCATCACAAGGACGATAATAAAAATGTTCAGTGCCGGCTGCAGCAACAACATTAAAAAGTAAATGTAAATGGACTGTATTTATATTGCGCCTTTCTAGTGTTAGAGACTACTCAAAGCGCTTGTACATAGTACAGGAACCATTCACCATTTGCACACATTCATACACTGTGGCCGAGGCTGCCGTTACAAGGTGCCACCTGCTCATCAGATAAACATTCACACTCGTGTACACACCGATGGCGCTGCATCGGGAGCAATTCGGGGTTCAGTGTCTTGCCCAAGGACAAGTAGAATCCCACAGTGCGGTTACTACACTTAAGAGCCATGCTCGTCTTGAGAGCTGCATGATATATGCACCCATAGCAGTAGCAGATGGACAATATGCAAAATGTGGTTGTGACAGATGGGGGAACAAACACCGGCATACCCTCTTCCCGGGAAAATGTGATGTGTTGCTTGATGGTAAAAGCATCGCACAGGAGCCCACTGGTTGGCTGTTGGAAAGCCACACTAAATCTGGCTCAGCACTAACCCTCCATGAAGGCTCAATGTCCCATTGACCAGCCAAATGAGTGCCATGTTAATGTTAACATTGCAGGTATTGATCATCCTGGGGTAGTGGATGCCATGACAAATAAATAAGTAGCGTTCTATAGCCATTAGAGCCAAAGTCATCTGGGACGTCAGGAAAAAACGACGTAATATACAGAATTGAGCTATGCACCAGCATCCATACATCGGAGTTTGGTTACGCGCTATAGAAGCCAATACAACCAAAGCAGTTACAAAACTCATCCCAACACCACAAGCGGACATATTTCTTAGCAGAATGTATTGTGGGTTGCCATAGTAGCTGCTTTAATCTCACTGTCAGAAAAAAAGAGAAATCCATCTGCTGTCGATGAAAAAAGGACTCGGCCAAGAAACACGAGAAAAAAAATGCCAGGAAAGTTTTCTCTGACAAAGAAAGTTCCCAGGAAAGACAGCTGGACATTTTTAACCACATGTTGATTCCAGTCGCCTGTAGTTGCCATGTTGGCTGAATTGAAGAGTGAGTTGTTGAAGGGATTCAGATGCACGTTGCATATTCATCCACAAGTGTAGAAGGTCTTTTTGCTGTCTGAGGAGGTATAGGTCTTAAACAGAAGGTCCAGAGGGTCCAGGTATAAATCCAGAGATTACCTGGAGATGTGGAGAGAAACGTAGGGGAGGTATCCATTCATTCACTGTTCTCGATGTGCTTGCTGGCCGTTTCAGCTGACAGTCCCGCACAAAAAAGTAGAACATCCAGATGATTCTATTGCTACATTTGATGTAGTCAGGATCACGTCAGACAGAGCAGTAACTGAACAGGCATTAAGATATTGATGTCCAAGCCCGACCTGAGCCCGACACAGTTAAAATATCATTTTTTTCTCATACTAATGACACATGTATGTTTGTTTGTGTGGAAATCGCGCTTTTATTAAGCAACTATAGGAAGGCATTCGGAAATGTCAACAGATGAGCGCATCAGCGCACACGGGGCAACAAGCGCACGTTAACACAGGCGCGCACCTACATAATAAGCTTTTTTAAATTTAAAATGTTCAATGCCTTATCGCACTGATGTGACCGAGCCCGATCCGAACCCGAACATCACTTCTAAAGATCTGTCCAAACCCGGCCCGGACGTCGGGTACAGTCGGGTCCCAACGTGCTCGGTTCGGGTATCCATCCTCTACTGGATGAATGAATAAGTAGTTAACATATAATAAAGTGACGATATGTCATATGTTGTGTTTAATTAAGGGCACAATATTGTGTTCCTTCCAGGCACCTTTAAATGACATTACGACCGCTGTGCTATTCTGCCTTTACCAAAATAATGGAAACACCATCACAGCGCATATATGGTTTGTTTGATTAGCTGGATTTTAACTCAGCTGGCGTGTTAACTGCATTAAAGTCAAAATAATATAGATTAAAACATTGGAAAATGCTGCACAAGTGTATCGGATGTTCTTACTGTACTACATATGCCAATTGTACTCATTTATTTCACTTTTGGATCAAACTTTCAATGTAGTAAACATTTTGATGACATTTCTGTCTCATTGAGTAGCTTCTTCATGCTTTTAGGAAATGAGTGAATAATGTAAGCACTTTACAGTGGAACTATACCAAGGGTATTACTTTAAACACACACTGCCAGTTACTTTGACAAGGTTTCATGGTACTGTGCGTCTGAAAACACTTCTGCAATCTGATCATTTGTTAATTTTTTGGGGATTTTGAAGAAACAGCCAAGTTTGAGCTGCTGCTCATCCAAACTGATCACAAATTAAAGTGAAGGGTGATAAAAGAGAAGGATATATGCTCTACGCAGTCCCAGCAGCAGTTTTGGGCACAGTGACACTGAACTGGATCTGGAGTCAGGGACGAATTGTGCAATTTTAATGGTCAAGTAGTTCATGAACCTGTGGGTGACATGTGGGCGTCTTGTGGGCATTTTGGATAACAGAGGCTCTTGTGGCAATGGGGCTTCAGCTTGAAAAAAAAAAATCAACCATCTAGTGCCTCCATGAGGCCAGCAGCCAGACTGCAATCAGCACCTCCAAACTGGGCTCCAAGTCAGATTTTCATCTCAGGAGTATGGAAAAGGGCAAATACTTTAATATCTAATATCTGTCCACTTACCATTCTACTCGTGTAGAATTTTCATTGGAGAAGTTAGTATGTGCAAAAGAGCTCTCCAGCAGAAACAGCTTTGATAGTTATAAATTGAAATCATGAATTTATAGCGCTTTATAAGTTACTCAAACACTCTGGTACACCAAGACATTTGTATGTCTTCCACATTCGCTAGTGGTTTTCGTCTCTCCATACCCGAATCAACAGGATTTTAAATTGTTTTCTATTATTCATATTTTTTCATTTCCTAGAAAATGATTAAGCAAATAGCAAATGCTATTTCTCCTAAAGCAATGCCTTACAGAAATTATGCTATCATATAATAGTAGAAATTAATTGTTGCTGCCATCATGGTAGTTTTTTTCACTCCTCTTTCAAACATCTTTTATCAGAGATCTCGCAGCTCCCCGCAAACAAAAACCACCACCACACATTTTCCCATGAGAGCAGCCTCAACTTTGAACGGCGACTGAAATTTATTTGAATTAAATAAAGTCTCGTACATTTCACAGCTATAGGGGCCTACATAGTAAGCAAAACAAAGTCTACAGTACTCTTTGTCCATGTGCAGAACTACACCACAGGGTAGTTCGAGACAGTTTGTCATCGTGTGAATGAAGGTGAGGGGATACGGCTGGTGGAGAGAAGGGGGCCAAAGCCATAGACTCCTCACGAGATCAGCTGATGTGAAAAATAGAAGATGACGTCCTCAGCGTGTGTGACTTCAGGAGGCATTTTCATGCTGATTCCTTCCAAAGTTACACATCCATTTGAAAATAAATGTGCAAAATATTTCACCGAATGATCATGCTTTAAAAGGCAGATAGCTGAAGTTCTTTGTGATGAACACATAGAGAGACTGGATTCATTATACTTTAGAGATAGTGTATGGGAAACTTCTGCTCTTTTGTTCCTCCCCCAATGTCGACATTTAACAATTTGTAATGGAACTTTTCTGTTACTGATATCGTTAATCTACTTTGGAAAGGTCTCTTGGCGAATACTGTCTTGACTTTCTTGAATGTGGCATCACATCCTGTAGCTTAACTCTAAGTCCGTTGCTCCACCCCTCCCGTCGCAGACTTAGGACAGCACAGCATGGGTGTTCTTGATGCCAACCAGGTTGTCTACACTGACAGATCTCTTCATAGCCGATTTACACAGGTCCTTGTACTTATCCTCGCACAGCCTGGAGATGGCCTGGAGACAAAACCGTAAGCACACAACTGTTACCGCCAAACCAACGTTACAAAAGAAGAGACAACAGATTGTTCGCATACGGAGTGAATGCGGCCTCGGACTCGTACTCACCTCCAGTTTTTGAGCCCGCTTGTTGTTCAGCGGCTCCAGAGGGAAGCTGAGGTTGTTTTCGTCGGCCAGTGAACGCAGGTCAAAGTAATACTTGGCGTAGACGCTGGCTGGGACGTTGATGTTGAACTGGAGCAGCTCCAGGAAGTGGCGCTCCATCTCGTTCCTGCAGAACACGGGACAAAGCAGACAGACAAGTCTTTCAGAGGATTCAACATTTTTTATGAAAAAACTCAAATTTGTCTTATCAGGCTAAAGGCCAATTTATGCTTCCGAGTTAAATCGACGCCGTGGGGTACGTACGTAGGTACGTGGAGATACGGACCCTACGCCGTAGCCTGACATGCACGTCTCAAAAAGTGTAACTACACAACCGCAACAACTGTGTAGATCCACTTGGTCGTGGCTTGGTAGCGTTGCATTTCCCCCCACTCCTTTCCGTAAACTTCTCCACAAAACAACATGAAATCGAGGAAATGGTTAACTTTTCCTGCTTTCCGACCGTGGTCAGAAAGCACACTTTGTTTCTCCCACTAAGTCGGTACTCTCTCCGAAGCTAATCCCATGTCACTCTCTCACTCGCTCTACCACACACTCCCCACGATGGCCCCCGTTATTCTCTTAAAGAGATCAACGCACAAGTATAAACTTCAGTCCACTTACATAGGCTAACGGCGAAAGCTCTGCGTAAAGCCTCCGCAGAAGCATAAATCCAGCGTGAGGTACAACATTGGGTTGGTACAGGTTACTCAATTGTTTTGTCATTGTCATTACTTGGATGAAAGGTAACACTCACATGTCCTCCACTGTGATGTCTTTGAGGATCTGGCAGTAGTCGACGTTCCACACAGCCTGGTCGTCCCAGACCTTGGAGGCCAGCAGGATGGCACCGAGAACAATCCGCTTCCAGTTACATGGACAGATGTCCATCTCAGCATACGTCAACAGCCTTTCCAGATATACCTAACACAGCACAGGACCATCGGGTTCACACACATAAACACCAGTGACAGAGATAAGAAGGTCTGAATCTGTGGTTGTAAACTTACCAGAGTGACGATGGCGCACTCTGCAGTGAGCTGTGCAGAGCTGAAGAGCGTCCGTATGAAACGGTAGATGAGTTTGTGTTCCGGGTCGACCACAGAGTAGTCATCTGGAACCTTTTCTCGCTGTTGGGCAGAGGGTTATCGTCATTGGTCAGTCGGGCACAGAGCGAAAAAACGGTAAATAGCGCTGCCGCGTGCAATCAAAACACCTCGACTCACCGTCAGGGGGTGCTTCTTCTCATCGAATATATCCAGCGAGCGGTTGGAATCTCTGCAGGGCCAGAACATGACGGAGCCAGTGTTAAATGTGCATATTGTGGGATTGTTCTATTGATCCAAATGACCATCACTTATTTGTGGCGGTGTAATAGTGTTTGGTGTTCTCACTTTAAGCTGAAACTATATGGAATTTCAACTCTATGGTGAACACGACAGGATAGACCTAAACAGCCACTAGTTTGCAAAGTGTCTGTTGGGTTTGTACCCTGATGAGCCAGCTGACTTTTCTCCACTGACAAAATGCTGCATTATTTGCATTCACTCAAGGCCTCTTTAAAAGCTGTGCTAAAGGCCAAATTGAGCCAACTGCTATGATGCCAAGAAGTTTCCTAACTAACTATGATTACCACTGCTTTGTACCATCCACAAAAAGTGGCGGAGGCCAACAAATGTTCAATTTAAGTGACAGAATTACTAACAGCTAAACAGGATCATATATATATGTATTTTTTTTTGTCACTTTCTTAAAAACTCACTAAAGGCTATGAACAAAATAATTGCTATGAAACGCTGACAGAATCCCAAGTTATTCATTCATTTGTGTTTTCTATCTATCTATCTATCTATCTATCTATCTATCTATCTATCTATCTATCTATCTATCTATCTATCTATCTATCTATCTATCTATCTATCTATCTATCTATCTATCTATCTATCTATCTACCTACCTACCAGCAGCAAGAAGTTGCTATTGGGACAACAGACTTCCATAAACCCAAAACAACCCCTAAAATAATCTTACGTTGTTCCCCGATGAACTACCTAAGTACTGGAACCAAGGGAAACAGTACAGCGACACCTTTAAGAGGCCAAAGCCATGACAACATTTCAAACTTTTCCTACCTGTTCTTTATGTGATAGTATATGGCCAACGCGACGCTGGAACAAAAGAGAAACCGACACAGACAAACAAGTGAACCACTGGGTGTGATTTTGTATTCTTTTGCACCAAAAAAAAAAAAGAAAAAAAAGAGATATCCTGTCTTCCTCTATCTGTAGTTTTACGGGCTGATATATAGGTCACGTGTGCTGCGACAACGATGGAAGGACATCTTGATGCATGCAGTCCAGAAAAATTCCTCGTTTGCTTTGTTAGCGCTCGCAACTGAAAGCATAGGTCACTGCTAACTACGGGTTAGCTTGCAGCAGAACGGTTTGAATAAAAAAAAATGTGTTTTGAACGGTCAAAGGACAAATGCCTCAACTCTTTCCTCGTCACGGACCCCGACCTGCTAAGAAAGGAAACCAGCACACTGGAATACCAAATGCAAAACGATTCCTGTGAAGATATGAAGAAGACGAAGAAGGTGAGATCAATTACCATTTGATCGTGCTCTTGAGGTTGGGCTGGCTGACGGTGCTATCGTCGATGAATATTGTTGAGCAGGAACTGTACTTTTTGGTCAGCAGCCCTGGGGACATCTGCTAGAGAGAGAGGAGATGGAAATGCACATGACTGGAAAGGTCAGCATTTGAACCTTAAACATTTAAAACAAAGCTATTGGCCTTTCTGGGTCCAATTTGTGGTGCGCGAGTGTATCTTTCTCAATTTCACTGACCGAAAAAGTCACTCTGTCATGTTAAAATAAAGTCAAAGTGCATATGAAGACCAGTGCTGAAAGAACTATTCAGATCCTTTACTTTAAAGAACTAACACCACACTGGAAAAGTTAGGGAGGGATCGACCGATACTTTGTTTTTCAAGGCCGACACCGATACCAATTATCCAGACTGATCTCAAGAAGTGGCGTAGGTATGACACGCCAATTCGTATGCAATTTTGGCGTGTTATCAAGACGCATAATCGCTTTTTAGCGTGTTTATCAGCGCCGTTTGGCCTCCATTGACTTACATTACCTTGCGATTGCGTGTCAATTTACGCCGAGGTTGGTTGGTGTTGGTGGATGGGTCAAACGAACACAGGACTTACACCCAGGAGACCGGGGATTGTGTCCCGCGTGTCATGTATCCTAAACCCAACCATCGCTTTCTTCTCTTCCTAAACCCAACCGCGTTATCATTTTCCTAAACCCAACCGTCCCGTTCTTCTTTTCCTAAACCCAACCGTCCCGTTCTTCTTTTCCTAAACCCAACCGTCCCGTTCTTCTTTTCCTAAACCCAACCCGTTCGCCTCGAGCCGTCTTTCCTGATCCGTCTCCGTGTTGCTCTTACACTGTTGCCCCTGGCAACAGATAGTGTAGGATCCCAAAATGGTGGGCGGGCTCAGACACCTCCCAAATCGTCACGTGACAGCAAGCTACCATGACGTATGTCCTCATTGTCAATACGGCGTAGACGTACACGCGGATAGCTCAAAAATGCAACGTGCTGTATACGGTAGACATACACGCGGATAGCTCAAAATGCGTACAGATAACACGCCACTTCATTATATCAGAATAGTTTAAATGGTTTCATTTTCAAAAAGCACCATATTTCTGTTATACTACACATTGCTGCAGCTCCTCTTTTCACCATTGTGTTTTAGCTACAGAGTGAGGCCTCTCGCTTCTGTTCCATCTTTGTTGGGAGTCGCACATGCTCAGTAGCTAGGTAAGGACTGCTAGCCAGTCAGAAGCAGAGTATGAGGGCGCGCCACGCTAGCAGCTAGCCTAGGCGAGCATTATAACGTGTTACAAAGTGACGCACGTTTGTCACGGAAGTAAAGGCTGGACTACAACAGAGCTGTTTGGAGCAGTTGTGTTTTCTGTTGGAGATGGTAAGTCCCTTTGGGGTGGACTTTGGGCTTTTTCACTTTGTAAACCTATTACATGCACAAAAAAAGATATATAACACAATAAAGGAAAGGGGGAAAAGCCAAAAAGCATAATATGAGCATTTTAAGTAACAGTATGTAAAGTGTCATCAGGAAAATGTGCTTAAAAAGTATTAAAAGTAAAAAGTACTCAATGCAGAAAAATCCTCACATTTAAGAAACGATCAAAACAGTTCTGTCAATCAACTAAGCCTACTACACACCGAGCCGATAATCGGTGAGGTCAGTGACTTGAGTCTGTTCGGTGTGTTCCGTGCCGTCGGCCTTCATTTTAGCCGATTTGACATGTATAAATTGGCGGGTCGGGCACCTAGCAACTAGTATCTGTGAGATTAATGTAGTGGAGTGAATAGTGCACTACTTCCTTCTGAAATGTAGAAAGTGTCAAGAAAAGAAAGTACAAGTACCTCAAATGTGTACTGAAGTACAGCACTTGAGTACATGTAATGAATTTACATTCCACCACTGATGGAAGACCTGCCACTTACGTGATTCAAGTAGTTGCTTTTTCTTTTCTCGCGCACTGAAAATGGGGGAGAAGAAAGGCAGGGAGAGTTTAGGAGATTTAGAGGGCGTGTAAAGCAAATCGTACGGTGGCAATCTTTAGTAAGAGAAATACTGACCGTCTGTCTGCGACTTGTTGAGGAAGAGGGTGCTGGCTCTGGGGTGGTCTGATGGGTTGGCCTCTTGGGCCAGCTCTGTAAGATGCAAGTAGGGAAAGTGAGCTTTTTTTTTTTTTTTATAGCACACTGCATTAAAAATGGGCAGAATCTGTCCCCCAAAAGAGTCTCCATCTATATAGATGGTTCTATGTTGCTTACGGGGTCATTTTTAAACCATAGTTTCCAGAAATAACAGCCACATTAATCATCATCACCCACCGTCGGGGAGCTCCCTGTCGCTGATGTGCTGCAGGTAGGTCCCGGTGTCCTCGCTCACGTCCTCAGTGGTGGTGATGGGACACTCCTCCAGCTCCACCTCTCTCCTGTGGACCTTGGGACTCTCTCCGGGAGAGATGCAGCAAGACACCGAGCCTCCCATTGCTGACCTACAACAGTCCTGCTACAGCCAGCACCGGTTCCCATACAACTCAGGGAGGATCACCCACTAGTCTTAACTGACAAACACTTGGCCGCCGGGCGTCTGCAACTCACGCAAAGTTGAATCTAAATCTAAGTGGCAGTTAATGCATGTAACGTTAACACCACAGTAAATCTGAAACTAGATCTACCCGACTCTGGTTTCAGATCAAGCATGTAAATATTTAAAATGTCAGTTTAGTACATTAGTGTTTGGCTGCAAAGTGAAAAACCCTGCTTCGGAGTAGAATGGGATCTATGTAATGACAGCCAACTGGGCGTCTGCAGTATGTGCAGGGCAGCTGACATATTCAGGGCGTGTGCGCAGCATAGCACTGGTGCACTTTAATAAGAATAGCTATGCGTGGGCTGAATAGTTTTTGGACGGTGAATAACTGGTATCATCTCATTTTACGGAATAGAGGCTAACAACAATACAGAGTCACAAGCTCCTCTGGCTAGCAGGCTAACGCTAGCTTCCGCACCTCAATCCATTCTTGGCTTTTTTCAGCAGCATGGATCAATCCATTTTTCACTGCGGTTGAAGTCGCTGTCACAATTCAAGGTTGTTCTACAGGACTGCCGTAGAAATTCCCTAAATGGAAACCACCTAAGAGATAACTAAGGAAGCGGAAAGGTTGCGAGTATTTGAAGTTTTTAAAAACGGTAGCCAACGATAGCTTTCATCCCGTCGCATTTGCAGGAGACACGTCTTGGATGTCAAAATCCACCGAAGCAATGGAGTTCATAGGTAATTTCCGGTTACTGCCTTTCAAACTAAAAGTCCTTATCGTAGTTTTTAGAGACAGGGTCTCATTTGAGATTTTAGCCCACAGCAGAATGCGTAGGCTAATGATGGAATGTCAATGGAATAACTAATTATATGTACTATACAACAAACACAACAGTTTGAGTACTCTAAATGAGAGTGATAATGACTTGTATTGCAATCATGAGCATTAATGTCTAGCTGTAGTTTTACACTTAATTTATTAGCTGACGCTTTTATCCAAAGCGGCGTAGGCTACAATAAGTGCATTCAAACATGTGTGTACATTTATTACAACCCCAAAAGTCCAAGAATCATGCAAGTATTTAAAAGGTGCACCTTTGGCTGGTAAAATCTAAAGAAAATTAAACTGCAACTATGCATCTTGAATTCATGAGGGTTGCAATAGAGTCCAATTCTGCAAGACATTTTAATTGCAAGAGGTTTTAACAGCGGGGGGAAAGTCAGAATTGTAAAAATTAAATCACAATTCTGAGGGAACAAAGGCAGTTTCCAGAGAACGTGATTCAAAAGAAAATCGAAGAAAGTCAAGTTTGGAACTTGTTTAATGCACATATTAAACAATCGAAAAATCTTCAACAACTTTTCTTTTCTGGTTTTTTTTTTGAAGATTTTTTGTTCAAACTTTACACAGAGATAATTAAAAGCTGTGCCTAGAGCCCATAATGTATCTGCTTTTATTTTGAGTACAGGAGCGCAAATGAAACGGAAACTGTATTGCTGCTGTGTGTTGTTAGCTTTACAGACGTGGGCTTCATCTGCAGGCACCGCCCCCTTAATTATGCAGAAAACAAAGCCGTTGGGAAAAACCTTTGCAGCCACGCCCATTATAAAAAACAGGCTTTCCTATTGGTTACTTTTAGCCAAGCTGTTACATAATTGGCTGATTTGCTCATTGATTTGTCAAGAGCGGACTGACGTTCCACAATTACAGAGATACTTGAATGGCTCTCTGCCCCCCTCCCCGCTACAACGTTTAATAAAACAATGTCTACAAAGTAGCTAGTTCCGAAATTATGAGGCAGGACATGTTTATGATATTTTGGAGGAAACATAGACGATGGAAGGAATTCAAATAAGAAATTGACCTCCAGAAGATGGCAGTAATGAATCAGTACGTTTAAGCCAGCTGCCTTAAAACGTCAAAGAAGAAGAAGAAGAACAGAACTGCGCATGAGTAAAGGAACATTAAAAATATGACCATAGTGTAGTTTCTACCTATTTAACAGCATGGCTCTTGTTCCGTACGTAGAAAATTCGTTACCTGTTCTTTCCAAACTCCACAATTCATCAGCACAGTTTCGGTTTGCCAACCACGACCTCCGTCTTGCCCAGGACTGGAAGAAGCTCGGGGTAGCAGCAGTTGTGTGGGATGCGGTAAGTGATAGATTAATGCTGGCAACCATAGACTGTAAATATTAGCACTAACTGTTCCTCTTCTTATTTGATTAAATGCATATAATGACGTCTATTTCCCAGGCAGTTGTCATGTGTATGTACCTGGAGATGGGGAAGGTGGAGTTAAAGGGGAAGGGGGTCATTGAACTGGGAGCTGGCACAGGACTGGTAGGCATCGTAGCAGCCCTGCTGGGTGAGTTCACTTACCCAATTGTTAAGACGTGCGAGTTAAACATATAACACAAGTACGACTACTGGCCTTTTAAGTGTTCGTGTCACATTCTTAAATGTCCTAGGTGCCAAAGTGACCATCACTGACAGAGAGCCTGCCCTGGACTTCCTCTCTGCCAACGTGAAGGCAAACGTGCCCCCAGACTCCCAGGGCTCGGTGGTTGTGTCTGAGCTGACTTGGGGCGAGGGCCTTGAACGTTACCCGGCTGGGGGATTCGACGTGGTGCTGGGAGCGGACATTGTTTACCTGGAGGACACCTTCGTGCCGCTGCTGCAGACTCTGGAGCACCTATGTTCGGACAGCACCGTGGTGTTGCTGGCCTGTAAGATCCGCTACAAGCGAGACACAAACTTTTTAAGCATGCTGAAGCAGCGATTCATGGTTGAAGAGATCTACTACGAGAAACAAAGGGACATCCACGTATATAAATCTTGGAAACTTCCACCTAGGAAGGATCTGTGACCACTGGGTGTCCTAACTGGTCGGTTTTCTTTCATTGTAGTCCTTGTAATAAATGTATTTTTTTTTTTTTTTTTGCACAAGAATCAAATAAACATGTTAAAAGATTACCAGAAACACATTTATTAACAGCTGCCAAAAAATGTAGTATTTGAATAGCTCTAACATAATGCACTGTATTATACAAGTAGGTGACATTTAGAAATTGTGAATACAAAATAAATGAAAAGCAACATAAAAAAAAATAAGCATACTATTTCATGACTATACATAATACCTAAAATACAACATGGCATTCCGTTATCATAAAAAATAGCCATTTTGTTCACTGTGATGTCATTGTCTTTTTGATTTGGTCGCACTTTACAATCTTTTGCAGGCTGTTTGATAAGTGCAATCGAGTCGTACTTGGTGAGGACTTGGCGCTCCACGAAACTAATAACGTCGAATCAAATGTATGATGATGCCTCGATAATAAGCAACTAAACACTCCTGGATACGTTGGGACCGATTACTGGTTAACAGTGTTACATTCAAACAAACAGAAATCTCAGATGGTGCGTGATATTTTCCTGTTAAAATGGTGGGAAATGTGGTCGGATTGTGTATGCAAACAAAGTCTGTAATCCTATTACCAGAATTTTGGAGACAGCCTCTGCTGACGCTTTCACAACCACCACATAGGTATCCTTATTACAAACTCATCAACCTCCAGCTGCAGGAGCTGTTGGTTTTCCCTTACTTTCCCCAATAACAAAAAGCTAGTGACATTACATGTTCAAAGACGGTATAATAACACAAACATACCAAGCAATCCATGATTTCAGTGACGGGCCACGCATCTCCAAAAATCTGTTTAGAAAGATGGAGACAACTTTTTTTTTTTTTTTCCACCATTGCAAAACAAGTAAGGCTCATTATTTTTCTGTTTTATTCAAGAAGAATCCAGGAATTAATCAAATAACAAATACAAAAAAATGGATTGAAAAATCCATAATCCACGGAGCCAGTTTACTCGTGACCTCCGGTGAGCACATAAACCATGTTTAAATCTGTTTAAACTATTCTGCTCCTTTTTTATGGGGATGTTTTTGTTAATGAGCCTTAGTCATATGATTGGGAAGGAAGGGACATGCATCAGAGACCAAATAAACACTTAAAGAGTTCCACTCGAGAGACGGTTTGACTTACGGTCTCTCTTCATCGCGCTCTTTCAGAGCTGCATTTAACACGGAAACCATCTACAACCTTACGTAATGGTTAGCGGGTTTTTTTTTTTTGTTCATGTCATATCAAGGCAAAGTAAATTCAAAGTAAAAAAAAAAAAGTCATTGGCATTATGCAAGCAGATAATCCAATACATGAAACAAATCACAGCTAAAAGATAAAAATGTCCGTGGCGCGGCCCATCTACAGTTCAAAGCATTAGTTAAGTAACAGATGTTAATGCAAAGAGCGCAGTTACGGTTACAAACATTGCACACAAAAGTAACCTCTCCAAATGATCCGAGTGTCTTGGGGGAGATTAAACGTTCTGACGTAAAAAGTTCTGTCGTTTGTTGGTGGTGATGGTTAAAGTGAGCAGTTCCCCCCCGTTGCTGGTGACGTTGCCTAGTTTGTCCAGGCACCAGTGACTGGAATGCTTCCCTTTTTTTTTTTGGTGGCGTCCAAAAAAAAACAACACAACAGCCTCATTGTCCGTTCCATCACTTCACCACGAGGACCCTGTATAGTTGGAGTCTCCTCCACGCGTCTGCTCTGAACATTGCTTCTCTGACTGATCGCTGAAGGGGGATGGGGGTGGGGGTGGTTGGTTTTTCTAATCCTGGTGAGTCACTTTAAAGATTTCTCAGCAGTTTTTAAAAAAGAAAGCAAAAGAGTAGAAAAGGGGTGGGGTGGAGGGGTGGGGAGTGTTATCCAGATGCATGGCTCTGTGCTGAGTCTCTGTACATGGGGACAGACGGGCACCTGTCGAGCCCCTGGCAGGCGGTTTTGGCGACGTTTTCTACTCCGATTTGTGGCAGTACAAGTCTTTGAGGGCTTTGAGCTCCTCGATGAGGGTTTTGTTCTGGTTCTCCAGCACGGCCACGCGGTTCTCCAGACACTTGACGTACTCCTTCTTCTTCCTGCGACACTCGCGGGCGGCCTCCCTGTGTGAGAACACCACTGTGGTTAAGGTCTAAAACGGGTGCATACACGTACATTTTGTTTTTTAATGCACTGGACATTCGCTGAGCACACGTGTAGTGTTTCCCTCCCTACTCATACGTTGGCATAGATATAAGATACAATGGTGATGATGCAGACCAAGTGGCGCGCTGAAATAAGCGCCACAGACAGCTTCGCTTTGCTGATATTCCGACATGGCACCATGACTTTGCGTAAAGATACACGCCACTTCCCTAAAGCCAAATGGCGTGTTATCCGTACGCGTTTTGAGCTATCCACGTGTATGTCTCCGCTGTATGCAGCTGATGAAAACATACACACCGCGTGGCGTCGCCACGTTGCGTGTTATCGCGAGAACGTGACGTACTATCGCGAGAACGTGACGTACTATCGCGAGAACGTGACGTACTATCGCGAGAACGTGACGTACTATCGCGAGAACAACGTCACACGCGTGTAAAAAGAAATAAAAAATAAAAAAAAGGTTGGGTTTAGGAAAAGAACACTGGGAAAGACAAAAACAAGGGGAAAAAAACCCGACAAAAACACACCTAGGAAAACAACGGTTGGGTTTAGGAAAGAAACATTGGGAAAGGCTTAAAAAATAAAAATAAAAAATGGCTGAAAATCGCGGGACGCGATCCCGGCTCTCCCGGGTGAAAGTCCTTTGTTTTAACCATCCACCGCCCACAACAAACCTCCCTTCATACTACTCGCTACGGCGAAAATTGACTCGTAATGTAGGTCAATGGCGGGCGAATTGCGTTGATAAACACACTAAAAAGCGATTTTGCGTCTTCATAACACGCCAAAATGTCATACGAAAATTGGCGTGTCGTACATACGCCACTTTATGAGATCAGTCTGGATATTCAATTACCGTTCAAAGGATGCAATTATTTGGACGAGAATTCAAACAAAAACAACATCACTGAATGAATTACACTATTTAATAACATAAAAAGGGTTAAAGAGCAGCACGAGGCCTATGTAGGCCAAGGATTTTGGGACAACTGACTCTGCGATACATCTCAGTGCTTGCTGCGTTGCACTTCATCTGTATCTAAATACTAACGACCTGGCAACCCCACCGCATCGACGGGAAAAATACACACCGTTATACGACCTCATAATACACATACCTGTTTTTCATAAGTCTGACCTCCCTTTTGCGTGTGACCTCCTCAGTGCCGCCTCCTGTGCCCAGCGCGGGCGAAGTCGCCATGACAACCCCAGGAGTGATGGCGTTGGTGGGGGCTGTGCGTATCTGATAGGCCTGGACATCACCTGAGGCGGCTGACAGACAAATACAGTACGGTTTTACTAAAGGCACACAGAAATCCAGACAAACACACTTTGACCGACGTTTTCCGGGTCTAATTGGTCCAGTTTCACGTTCAAACCTCATTTCTTCACCTTTAGTAGGCTTAAGCAGAACATTATGTGGCATTATTTCCCCACCTTGTACAACCACTTGGTTGCTGGGCACTAGGATCTGCTGCCCGTCGCTGGTCTGGGCGTACTGCAGGATGGTGGCACCTTGCTGGCCGGCGTTGGCCATGGTCAGCGTCTGCAGGCCCTGCACTCCATCTGTGCCATTATTGGCCAGCTGGATGGCCCCACCCTGGGTAATGGCAACTGCAGAGGGACATTGTCACATGTTAGAATTCTAGACTCCAACGAACACAAGTGACGTTCTCCAAATCCAGTGCGTAGGACGTGGAAAGTCAAGCAAGCAAACACAAATCCATCCGTTCAACTCGTCCTATCCTCAACATGTGTGCTTAAACACTGTTTACTGCAGCAATGTCTATATTATCTATATGTCATACCACCTTCATGCAGAATCTCTTTTATGCTCCCCCATCTAACATGGGCTTTAATGTGTCCAAGACAAACTCTGCCTCATGTCAGACAGTATCTGATCCAACAGCTCAATGAATAGCAGCAGAATTTACTTCAACGCCATTGCAAGAGGGGAGTTACCAGATAACAATCATTCCTTGGTCATTCCTTAATCTAATGAAATGACAATATTGGCTCAGTGTTACACCATATCTGATTATCAAGACTTTGTCTTCACCGATGTCTAAATTCAGTTCGCCTCAGCACGGACACACCCTTACTGCAAAGAGCAAAAAGGTCACAGCATGATAGCAGGAAATCCTGCATGTTTCAACACAGAGCACCAGCTTCCTGTATTACAGTATACAAAAGTACTCACTGTACTGGCCACTGCTAGTCTGATAGATGGGAGTGGGCATGGTGACTGTGGTGATGGCAGGGGCTGTGTCGTCCTCAGACTTTTCTTCCTCAATTCGAGGCACTGCTGGAGCATCCGACGATAAATCATTCAGAATCTTCCTGTAGATGAGAACAATTACAGAGAAATATCAGCAAACTTTTTTTGTTTTTCATTTTAAAAGCAATTTACAAATGCTCCAAAATGATTTAAAAACTATTATTTGCAGCCTTTTACCTTGGAAGCAGTTACAAGTTCAAGTTTTTTTTGAACTATTGTTGTTTTTTTTGAAGAGCATCAGTCACTATCAAACTCAGACATGTGATGTGATGCAGACAAAAAAAAAACAAAGCAATAAAATGACAGTGTAAATGCTTGTAAGTGATAAAAGAGCTCTTCTAGATTCATTACTTTTTTGTGATAAGTTACACAGACCTGTAAGAAGGACGTCTGGACAGGATCTCTCTCCTCTTCTGACAATCTGTCACGCTGTCTACAGACTCCTGAGAGTCCTCGCTCTCAGCAACAGTCGAAATCTGCAAGTGAACACAAATAAGTATACTCTCTAACTCTCCAACTGACTCAACAAAGAAAATCAGCTGCATAAAACAACATTGTAACACCATTTACAAGGATTTTGTTTCATTGCAAACACTTAGCAATTAAGGTGGATCCATATGTGAAGGATACAATATGCCAAGGAAGAAAATACAACTACAAGTTTACAGCTACTACCACAATGTTTTTGGAAGATACTGTGCTTATAATGATGTTATTAATTGTGATGATGATTTTAGATGCAAAGTTACGTCTTTAATCGTAAACTTCTGCGTCAGTATTCAGTAGTTATTATTTGGGCAAAACAAGGGTTATGTGCTGTAATAAAACAATGACTTTTTTTTTCTCTCTCTCTCTCTCTCTCTCTCTCTCTCACCTGTACAGTCTGGACTTGTGGGGACTGGATGACAGAGGGCTGAGCAGCTTGGATCACCCCGTGCACTTGGACTGTCTGACCGTTGGGTAACTGCACAAGGGTGACTGTGGGACCGCTGGATGTCACCTGGCCAGCTGCTATGGACGCCTGCAACCATGACAACCCACATTCATACCCTGTCTGTATGACAAGTTATTAGCCGTTCTCAGCAGTAGCACTCATTATGCATCTTATATTGCAACGTGTAAATGTTAAGTGGTGATAAGATTTACCTGTCCAATGGTGATCTGCTGGGTCTCAGACTCTGAGACAACTGTTTCACCACTTTGCTGTGTGTCTGCACCAGCCTCCATTGTCGTTTAAAATCTGCCAAAAGTAAGAAACTGCTCATTTGTATATGTACCATTATGCTTAAAATAAAACTGTGCAGCACAACAGTGAGAAAGTGATCTATGGTGTACAGCTAACTCTGGATGTTGTGCCTTATCCGCAGTTGTTTGGTGATGTTCTAAAAGGAGGGTGTGGCTTTGCTTCACATGCTAGCGTACAATTCATTTGTAAAACACCGTACACCAGTTTCCATGCAGAAACAGAATGCTTTATTTGAACTAAAATAATTTAAAAACATGTAGTCCGTTTCATATCCAAGACTCAACAACATAACGTTCATGTAGCGATTTAAAATATGCTGCAACATTTTAACTTAACATTAACGCCGAAGGCTAACGTTAAAGCTAACTCCTTGGCTAGCCAAGTCCTGAATAGCTTCATTGATTCTGTTAGCATGCTAACACGCTAGCTAATATAATGCATTGCATGTTAGCACATTTAGCCGCCATTTATTTAACATCTATAAAGGCTCAATTTCAACTCGGTTTTTTTTCCTGCTATTAACGGCTCGTTTCGCAGTATGGCGCTCTGATGTAAACTAACTATTGTCTAAACTAATATTGCTAGCTAGCTAACTAATAACGTTAGCTAGGTTGCTAGCTGTGAGCCTGTATGGAGGGAAATGTCTGCATGCATTGCATGCCAGTTATGTTTGCAACTAGGGCTTTTTTCTCCCACTTTCACTGACGAGTTTGTTGGCTCAATTTTACATTAGTTTGTCACAGTGTTAACATAAATTGACTTTACATGACTAGTTGCTTCTGTAGCTAACTTAATTCTATACGGTTTATTAAAATAAAAACAACATTCAAGCCCACTCCCATATTAATACCTATGTCTCAGTTGTGTTGCGAGCCTTGCAGAGACTGACTCATTTTAAGAGCCTCTGCAACACCGCCGCCATGATCTCTTTGTTGGCTTTGTGCGGATATTAGCCGCAAATAACTTCTCTGGGCAGCCATCTATCTGTTTAGCAAACTTCGGATGCGTATCCTCTTACCAACACAGACTCGCTTCGTCACTCCCGGGTCTACGGAGCTCCACTTTTATTCAGACCGACACGTAAGAGACCGCGTCAGGCTACACCTCCGTCGCGTCACCGAGAACAACAACACGGAGAGGAGGACGAGGGAGACGACGACAGCGAAAATCAGCTCTATCGACAGGAATCGAGTGAACACGGAAAAGTCCGGAAAGTCACGAAGGCTGCCGATGTAACCACGAAGATAGACGAGGAAAGCGCTTGATTTTCTCGAACTTATCTGAGCATGCGCCAAGATGTGTGATTATAAATCAATGAAAAAAAAAAAAAAGATTGGATGTTGGATGATGTTTGTTTTTTAAATAATTTAATGTTTTTTGTTCACATTGACTTGTAAAATAAGAATATTGTTGTGTCAAAACCTTACATGAAATATTAATTGAAATTGAAACACACCTGCTTTCGATAACACAGCTAATCATGAGATTTGAAACGGAGACAATCAACCCATAATGTTTTTAACATTTAATATAACATTAGATATCAAACCTAGAATTGTATAGTTCTATTATTTTTTTCTCTCTCAATGTTTCCCATCATCACCATGGTGACATTTAACGTCCTATATTTTTTATAATGACTCATGGTTAATAGTTCAATGTGTTATAAATCAGATGTTAGTTTTAAATTTATGAAACATTTTAATTTTCAGTAAATATCCGGCACATTGTTGAGATGCTTTTGACTGCAAACATGATCCACCGTTCTGCTCTTATGAGCCACATGGTGGCAGCAAAATCCTTCTTTATTTCTTTCCACCATGACAGTCAACACTGCCCTGTTATGTTACAGTACGTTTAGGCACAATTTTCTTTATTCCCGGCCTGATTTGATCAGTTATCTGTGAATTAGATTGGTCCTAACTGTGATACTGGCTTTGTACCGCCAAGCCACATTGTGATATTAATGAGAAACCAGTAGGCTCCAGCACTGTATTACTTATTATGTAGCCTACTATTTACAGCCCTTGTGATTCACATTACATTTGCTTCTCCTTGGTCGTTGAAGTTGACCATGAAATAAACTCATTGACTTTGTCGCTTGGCGTGTGAGGACCAGTGCTGTATAGGAGTGAAATGGGTTTTAAGCTGTGGCAGCTGGTCAAAATCCTGCGGGGAAAATGAGACTTCAGACCAATTTATGACCATCATCTCTATGTGCGAGGTCATTTTGGAGGCCTTTTAACACACACACACACACACACATCAAACATACCCATCTTCACCTATCGAGTGATTGACTACACCAGTGGAGCAAAACAACTCCCTGCTGACCCAACCAATCTTGCGTCCTCCATAAAGGTCTGGCAACAAAAGTCTTACATTTTGCACTTTTCTATTTAAAGTGAAGCACCGATAACGTACCGCACAGTCACCAATTCATCAGATATTAGTCACTAACCAGCCTTCTAATCTTGTTCCTCCATGTCAATAACATGGACATTGATTTGACTACCAGCTCCAATAGCCGTAGCAAACCATAATTAGCTTGCATCATGTGTTGAAAGGTTTTCAATGGTTATCACTAAATGTGCACTTGGTTATGGAAGCTTTGCACATTCCGTTTCTGCACATTGCGTATAAAATCCCCCATTCCCTATATGTATATATGTATACAATTATCTAAATGTCAAAATCGCTAAATCTTACCTCTAAATCCTGTATAAATTAATTTAATTTTTTCTTTTTTCCTGTCACTGAAACCCACAGCCTTTTACATTGGCTGTTAAAAACACATGACTCCACAAACACAATCAGACCATGCTTGCATTAGTCACTTCTTTATCAAATCACATTTTCTGAGTGCATATTAACATTGGTCAGTGTGCCCTGGTGATTAAGGCAAATCTCTGAATGCTAATGCTGGTGAGTTCTGCCACGGAATATGTGATTGCAAGGTTTGGAACACTCTGCGGCAGCGACCCTGGCTGTAAATTACTGCTGAAAAACACCCACTAACAGCGGAGTAAAATGATGCCACAGACGTCCAAAATGGTGTAGGAGGAGGATAGGAGTTTAATCTTCAGAATATGAAGTAGAGACCTGACTCCAATCCATAGCCCTTTCCTTTCCCCTTAAACCCAGCTGTCAAAGCCCCTGGCTTAACACAAGCCTCCAAACCCCCATCGACAGCAAGCCCTGTGACACTTTCTATTTCCCCAATATTTTTGTGTGTCTCTCTGCTTCCTCTCTTCCTCTTCCTGTGTGTATTTTTTAATCCCACAGTCATATGAAAAATCACAACCCTATCCAAATCATGATCTGAGGTGCTGTATATGTAACAAGCACAACACTGCAATATTGAGTGTATTAATAACATGCATGATATATTCTGTCAACATTGCCGTCAAACTTTAAATGCAGTCCTCAATCAAACTGAGCGGAAATGTCATACCTGCCACTCAGAGACAGGGCATTATGGGAGATATCAGCTCAGAAGGGTGTGCAGGAGGCCGTGCGGCGGCGTCCACGGAAAGGCTGAATATGAATACAGAAAACATGCGGTGCATTTGAATAGGCCTACCACTGACCTTATATGCATGCTTTTTTTTTTTTTTTTTTTCATTGTAAGTTGAATTACCTGAATCGCATGTGAACCAGTGCACCTGGCTGTGGTTGCCATGGATACTGGGCCCCACAGTCTGTCTCTTTTTATAATACACGCACGCACACACACACACACATAGGCGCTATTCTCAAATCTGAAGATGTGAGTTTTAGAGATATCCAGAAAATTATTGTGTCGCTGAGGTGCAGTATCAAGCTGCTGCTGCGAGGCAGGAGAGTTATCTAACACACTGAGATTGTGCTGACCCAGACCCCCCCCTTGCTAATCTAGGCTGTAGGCAACACCGTGTATTGGGCGATCTCAATCAATCCGTCAAGGTGTCAGCTCCTCCCTCCCTCTCTATCTTTTCCTCCTGCAAGGATTTTTCACCCACTCCCCTCCCCCCTGCTTCTCCATCTTGACATCCTCTCTTTTCTCACTTAAAGGTTAGCTTCAGAATCTTTTTTTTTTTTTTTAAGTCTGTCTTAATGCAATACTGGCATGCCCATAAGTACATTGAAAGAGTTATTGGTCACTGTAATCATTCCTCCTCCAACTAAAATCCACAGTGCAAAATTTATTTTCCAACGTTCCAACCGAAGCAATTACAGTAAGAAGCTTCAGTTGTCTGAGTTTGAGTGTTTCCTTGGTGAGCCGGGGGGGGGGGGGCGGGGCGTGGGGGGAGGGGCTTAGACCTATGTTCAGAGAGTCAAATATAGATTTATTGGCAGGACACAACATCACCAATAAACCTAAATGCAACTGCCAAGACAAAAGATGCCCATTTTATTTAAATTGTTCAATATTTCTATTATAATTCTATGAACATATCCGATACACAGGAATGGTATTAGCACTGATAAAGACCTTTTTAAACGGACCAGGTGTTGGCCACACAAGTTTCTTTGTTTGTCTTTTTTTTGGGGGGGGGGGCATTTTCTGCCTTTATTTTTGACAGGACAGAGGAATACTTGAAAGGGGAGAGAGAGGGGGAATGACATGCAGCAAAGGGCCGCAGGTTGGAGTCGAACCTGCGGCCCTTTGCTGCATATATAGAGTAAACCTCTATATATATAGAGTATACCTCTATATATGGGCGCCTGCTCTACCAACTGAGCTATCTGGGCGCCCTCTTTTAATAAAAAGCCCCACGCTTGTTTTTAGTGCCTTTACAAAAAAAACTGATTCCTCTCAGTTCCATCCGGTGAGGTGCAAAGATTTTAAATCTGGAAAAAAAGAGACAGGGACTCGTGTTTGGTATTGGCAGATACACTGAGAAAACCCTTACCGACACTTTAAATGTGGCAGTGGATGTTGCCAATTTCAGTTGTTCATTCTTCATCTTTTTTATTTTTTATTTTTTTTTCATCTGTAATTTTCTTCTTTGATTGGCAAGAGTTTGAAGCTGGTCTCAGGTGTTTCTTTTATCGGCCGTGTTTTGGCTTCACACAAGTAGGCAGCGTCCTCCCACACTCTGCCGCGTTTGTCAAAGTTCAATTTGAGTTCCAACTGGAGCCGTCTCGTCCGGCCTGTGAAGAAACCAGAAATGCAGGCCGGTGCTAGAATCTCTCCTTCAATGAGGTGTGGAGAGAGAGATGCGCTGCTCGTTCAGGTATCCATGCTGGATGTAAAACATGTAGTCCAAGCCCTGCAACAAGTACTACCCCAATGAGCATTACATGTTCAAAATAGCATCTTTTAGGCTCCGTTCACATGCATCGACATCAGTTCAATGTCAAAACATCCTCACACTTAAGTACACATTTCCTATTTTAGCTTTTGATCTGTGACTAGTTCCTTGTTGCTTGTTTTCTTTTGTCAAAGTAAAATCGACATTCAAGTTTTGGTGAGGCAGTAGGAGGGCAAATTCAGTGGAAAGGACAAAAAAAACACACACACACACTCACACACATGATGGGCTAGGTGCTAGAGTGGGTGCGCTTGTGTGGACTTGCCGCAGTGCTCCTTCCCGTCATAACATGTCATTCTGGACACTATTACTCCCAACAGAGGCAGACACTGCAGCTTGCTGACACAGAGCGTAAGGTTATCTGTCAGACAGAGAAGGCAAGTGTGTGTGTGTGTGTGTGTGTGTGTCAATGCAATATGAGAATGTGCCTGTATGTCTTCTCCATCTAGGCTTTTCTTGGCATGTGATTGCATTTGTGTTATATTGTTTGTGTGTGTGTATTTATGTAGCTTGAATATAGCGTGTGTTCATATTTATATACCTGTATATATATATATATATATATATATATAAGACCATGTGAAGATGTGAAGCTGTCATTCACACAGGCAGAACACAAACGCTGCTCTCATCCCTCACCTCCTCTTGCTGCCGAGTTCAAAGGTTGCCATGGCTACCGGCGTCCCAGTGGGAACACAATCTGCTATACCCTGGAGCCACAGAGGCAAGCGTGCTCGGCGGGTAGGGGAGGATACGGTGACCTTTGACCCCTCAAGGTCTTACTAATGGAGAAGAGAAGTGTGTGTGTGGGGGGGGGAGGAGGGGGGGGGAGTTTAGCGAAACCGGGCTGTGCCGGGGTTGTAAATTCTACTGATCCTTCGCTGAGGATTGGTGTAAGGTTGTGGGCGGGAGTGGCCTCGTAGCTTCTGAGCCCCGGCGACTCGTGCCGGCTGCCTCCTGGATTTCAGAGGGCCCTGGGCGAGCGAGATAGCCGCCCTCTAATCCGCCGAGTCTCTCTCACCTTGCCTCCTCCGCGTTTCCCAGATAGCGCATCTTTTGTGTCAGATCTTTGCAGCTGTCACCGCTGCTGCTTGTAAGGATGATGCCCGGCTTTGTGTGAGTTTGTGTGTGCATGTGTGTGTGTGTGTGTGTGTGTAAATCTGAGACAGAGGCACAGAAAAATACACCTTAATAGTGAAAGATATCAGAGGTGCCTTTAGAAACCGCCCCCACCGAAAAAAAATAGAGTAAGGTAGTCTTGCGCCAGGAAATGTTGCACATATCATCTCAATTTGAAATATTTATTCTAAACAAGGAATGCCAGGGTATTTCAAATGTTCCAGTGAAGCTAACAGAGTTATTCTACAAATGGCTCATGTTACAGAAATTATCCATTTGATTAGCAGCTGACCTTTAGTAAAAATCTGAATTTCTTTTATTCCCTACACATTTATTTCAATTCTGCACACTCCTCACTGATGAAGACTGTGTGATTAGTTTCTCAGCTCTTGATGAAGGATAAGCATATTTTGCGGAATGACTTTTTCCAAGAATTTTACAACAGATGCTGAATTGTTTTCCTCAGGGACATTGGAGCAAGTTCATTTTTACTTTGCAAAGCTTTTAAGGTTGGAGTCAGCTTGACATGAATGTATTTCTGCAGATGTTACTCTGTTTAGTATTGGGTGTTCAAATCGTATTTTTTATTTCTCATCTCGTTTGGCCTTGACGGACCTATCTCCGCAGCGCTGTGGAGTAAGGTCTGGCTACACCACAGATACATTCTGGAATAGGAGAAAAAAAAAACGCTCTGGGTCGATTGACATTTCTTTAAACCAATCACAATCGTCTGGGGCGCAAACCAAGCTCCAAACGCAGCGACTTTGCTTCAGCAAAAGGAACAAAGGAACTTGTTTTGGTGGGACATTTGGAGAAAACGGCACATAATATAGATAAAAGTCAACTGTTCACACAACACAATAATGTGAGCCATTTCAATTGGTGGGGATTGCTGTGGGCGAAGTACACATGGCGATACACTGGTAAGCGCAAACTACGTTTAACCATGTCGCCATATGTGTACTTCGTCCGCAGCAATCCCCACCAATGGGTCCCAAATTGGGGGCGGTGCGTGATCACGGAAGGCTTGTATCATGTAGAAGCGCATGACGTTGTTGTCATTACTCAGAATTCCTCATGGGGGACGACAGAAACTACGCACTATAGCTTTAACCGAAATAACCAAGCAGGCCTGTGTTATTGCCCAATCCAAATTTTCTTCAGAACTTTTAGCATGTACTGCTAGCTCGAAGTTTGTTGTTTCCCGAAGCGTAGGGATTTTTAGAATGACAGAGCGGAAACGGAAGGACATCCAGTGTGTGAAACGTACCTCTGTTGATCCAGACTCCCTATTATTCAACAGAATTCCAGTTTTTCCTCTGCTTTATAGTCATAGAAAATCCACAGTCTTAACACATGATTCTATGGAATAAATTTCCCGCAGTGTATTTACAACATCAAATTTTACTTTAAACTTTTTGCCCTCTTGACTGCAGAAAATTTGACTTTCTAATCATGCAGCATGCATCTTTAATGCTCAAATCTTGACACAGAGCTCACTTTGCTGTCTTTCCGAAGACAGAAGATGCAGACATATTTGTGCAGAGAAAGAGCAGCCAGTGTGTGTGTGTGTGTGTGTGTGTGTGTGTGTGTGTGTGTGTTTCCATGCCTGTGTATGCATAAGGGAATAGAAGGGGACAGTCAGGAGAAGGGTTATTTACTGCGCGGCCCAGGCGACCTGTCCGTCCTCACGTCCAGCCCCAGCAGATTAAGATGCAGCCTCTGGCGGCTGCCAGAGCTGGCTGAGATTGATGGGGAACACGGGGGCCACAGAGGCCCTGCAGAATTCTGAACAGAGCCTGTGGGTACCAACCACCAATGCTGCTTGCAGACAGCAGCTCCTCTCTCCTTCCCGCTCTCTCTCTCTCTCTCTTGTCACCCCTTTTTACTATCTTTTTTTCTGACTTTTCTTTATCGCTCTGTTGCTCTTTCTGGCATTTTTTCTCTCTCTGTCACTCTGCCGCTTTCTGCATCCCTGTTTTTCTGTCTCTCTGTCACTCTATCGCCCCTCTGTGCCCCCCAAACAGTACCCACCGCCGCCCCTCCCCCTCCAACGCCCCCCCTCGAAGACGCTGTCTCAGCAGCTTTAGCAGATTTGGATGTCATGAAACTGCAGGTGTGTCAGCATGTGTGTGTGTGTGTGTGTGTGTGTGTGTGTGTGTTTATGGGAGAGGGGCAAAAGCGAGGAGGGAAATGCTCTCAATAAATAATTCTCTGGTTAAGATGGGTACCAGGAAAGTTACAGTAAATGGGAGATTGATGCCTGTGTGAGTGTGTTGTGTGTGTGTGTGTGTGTGTGTGTGTGTGTGTGTGTGTGCTAGGATCAGCTTCTAAGCTGTCTGCACAGCTGAAGAATTTTAGCTGAAGGAAAAAAATAGCAATTATCCCAGTGTGTCAACATCCGCATGTGTATTTGCTCGCTAGTTGTTTCAAAAATAATTCTGATGTTGCAGTGATGGAAGAGGGAAAACATGAGAATAGAAGAAGGATGCTTGTATCTGTGTGTGTGTGTGTGTGTGTGTGTGTGTGTGTGTGTGTGTGTGTGTGTGTGTGTGTGTGTGTGTGTGTGTGTGTGATGCAAGTGTGTGTATGCTGAACAAACTGCACTGGCAGGGTTTTTGTTGGAGTCCCCAGGGCAGAAGACGCATGAGTCAGCGGCCAGTAGGATTTATAGCCAATTGATTAAATTAGCATTTGTTCTGCTACTGGGGCAGCAGCCTGTCAGTATAAACATACACTGAAACACACACACACACTCCCACGTGGGCAAACAAACATGCACCTGTACACCTACTGCAGTAAAGGATTGCAGAGGGAGCGAAACAAGACAATGAGGAAAAGGAAGGGGGAAAGAAAAGATCCGCCGAGAAGCAGTAGACAATTAGCAATGGTGTCAATAAGTCAACGTGATTAACATCAGGATAACTGGGGAGTAAATACTCGAAGAAACACACCCTGCACTCCCACAAGCCTCCTTCCTTAGCAGCTCCTTCGTGCGATACAGCGAGTGAGCAAGGAGGTCGCTCACACCGGGCTTGCTGACAAGGCTTTTTTATGACATTCATCAAAGCCATCTGCCATTTTCCGCTCAATTAATTTGTTATGGGAAGCGGGATCAATTAAGTGTGCACTGTAATGGCTTTATATCCTTGTTTCCCTTTTATAGCCCAATATTTTCTGTGCTCCACTCTGGCATGAAAAGGCGAAATCGATATCCCCAGCTATTTTCCCCTCCTGTGGACTAATTTGTTTTTGCCACTCTCTTCCTGGCATGATAAGCTGTAATGAGGGGTTAGGGCGAGCGGACAGACGAGACATAAATCCGCACTCAAAGCCAACAAGCGAACTGGGCATGCTCTTTCCAACGCGGCCACTGAATCCAAGAAAATACACACTCTTATCTATCTAGATCTCATTTGGATGTCAGGAGCAACTTGTTTCCCACACTTAACTACAGTCACAGTAGTATCAAGAGGGATTGACCTTCGGCCTGCTATCATCCGACACATTGGTCCCCCGTAGCGACGGCAAGTGGCTTAGGCGAGGGTGGAGATGGCGATGATAAGGACAATGGGCGGCTCACACGGGACAGTTTGTTTGACAGTGATGGGTGGAGCGGTATTGGATCGTGGCACCATTAGTACGAGTGTCACGAGCCGCCGGTATACTCGCCTCCTCACCTCGACCCCTGCGATGTATTGATCGTTTCCCCATTAAGCCTGCTGATGGGCTTGATGATATGATGAAGAAGTGGGGGAGTGTGGGTGTGGGTGTGTTTAAGTGCGTGCATGTGCATGACTTCTGAGCAGGTTGAGGAACCATCATTACTCCTGGAGCAGGCCTGGTGACATTGCCATATTGATTTTTACATCATCTGGTTGGGATGTGCTTTAAAGGCTGGGTCTTAAACCAAGGCGACCAAAGTGTCACCTTGTTTGTGTCAGCAGGGCCACCAAGGTCCCAACTGTTCGTCCATGATCTTAAAGCAGGCTCTTTAGCCCCTCTCCAGAGGCTCCCTGTGGCTTTGACAAAAAGTTAAATAGAAATGAATGGTCATTTTTTTACATTTTAATAAATTAAACGAAATTGTAATTTGAAAAAATCCAAAAGTCCATTTAGGCAACATAACATTTCAGTCAACTAAAATGTCCGCCATAGCCTACATACGTCTACAGCCCGGCGCCTTATCCTCCACATTTTGAGTTTCCATAGATTAGTTACGGATTACAAATCGAAAAAAAAAGAAGTCTTGAAAATTAACGATATGCCTATCTCCGCGAAGACCAGGTCAGGGCCATAAAAATGGCATACCACATTAAGAAATGCTCATTTAGACCTACTAGTGCGGTGCCCGTTGAAAATGTGCCTGTTTGGAACGGGCCGATTGCTTGGCCTGTGGTATTGTTGCTTGTAGAATTCATAAAAAACCAAATTGTACCCCAAAATTACTTACAGAAGGACCCCGAACCACTTCATATGCAACTCCCCTGTATACCCTACTACCAACGTACTGATTTACCTGACAGAGAAGAACGTAGCAGATTCAGAATGTAATCAGAAAATATCACAATGAAAATGTGGAGTAATGTGGCCGGGTTGGTTCAGTCGGTAGAGCTGGCGCACATTTAATTAGATATTAGATATATAACACACCGGACTGTGTGTGTGTGTGTGTGTGTGTGCGCAGAGAGAGAGAGAGAGAGAGAGAGAGAGAGAGAGAGAGCGAGAGACGGTGTTGTCTTGTGTCATATGATCATTAAGGAATTTAACATTTCAGCAGAGGTGTTAATTTTCATACAGGTTTAGTGGCTTGACATTTAACGGTGAAGTAGGGGATTTGATTCGCAGGGGTATTTTGGTGACGGTAATGTTATTAGTTAGCAGTATAATTAATTAACCCAGGTTGAGTCTGATGAAAAGGGCCTTGTCTGCCCGGTTCAGCTCTGGGTTTCTCTCATTGCACAGCGCTGTGAGGGAATAATCTGAAGCGCCTTATTTTGGCCAACCTTATTCCACACAACAGTCGCGATGAGGTGTATTTTACATTTTAGCTGCCAAAGCTCCGCTGCTTTCTTCGACCCTCTCTGTCTCTGGTCCTGCGCTCTGCTCAGTCCGCATGCAGTGCGAGAGGGGGAGTGGCCAGCGGCTAGGGCAAAAGCCAATGTGTGCTTCTTTTACCGATATATATTTAACGCTATCTTTTGCATTTCTAATCCAAACAACGTCAAACGTGGCACTGCACTTACTCGTGCCCTTAGCAAGACACCTGTCAAGTGTCAATGAAATCCATTGGACTAACGGTTCGAGAGATATGCACACACACAGACAGACAGACAGACAGACATTCCTGCAATTTATAGATAGATTAGTAATGTTTATAGGGTAATTTAGACTTAAATAGAATAAAGTGCTACCTTCATTATGACACAAATAATGAAATATCTTTTGCTTTTGATAGTAAAGGTTCCTGACTCCTTGCTTAAAGGGACAGTTCACCCCCAAATCCTCTTACCTGTGGTGCTATCTATCAATCTAGGTTGTTTTGGTGTGAGTCACCCAATGTTGCAGATATCGGCCGTAGAGATGTCTTCCTCCTCTCCAATATAATGGAAACAGGTGGCACTCTGCTTGTGGTGCTTAAAGCTATAGTACGTAAATTCTGTCTCCCCCCCATGAAGAATTCTAAGTAATGACAACAAAACTGTCGGCGCATCCACATGATACAAGGCTTCCGTGATCCACATGGTTGGGAGCAGTTTCATGTAGAAACTATTTTCTTTCTACCGAACTGCAGTACACACTGCCAACCATGCACGGATAACCATGCAGAGGAACAGCATACTCATCATGGACAAGGGACTTGTGGAGATTAGTTGATAGCTAACCGATGTTAGCTCACCTGAGACAGCTAACAATACAGCTCAGCCGAGGGGGATGCCGTTAGTGTTTACATATCGCGCTGATTTTGGGGTGAACTGCCCATAATATTTGCTATGTTAAAGTTATTCAATGCTGCACGTAACTGAGCGTAAAACCACAACTCAACGTTTTTATATTTCACTTTCAATATGATACGATGACATGTTAATTAGATTTTGAGGTATTGGAAGACACATTTGTTACCCTGAGACAGAGCCAGGTAAGCTGTTTGTTACTAAATCCTGATTGGTGCAAAGCTATATGTGACATCATATCTTTCTTTTTCTAACTGAGCCTCGACCACTTAGCGACTATACTTTATCACTATAGTGATAAAAGCAATTGAGCTAAACCAATTTTAGCAGAGAATGGTGTGCTTGTGTAGGATGCAACACCGATCGTGATGTTGAAAACTGTACAACTGCTAAGGTTTGTTCTGCTGCAGGGTTTTCCTTCCACCCCTGAGGTCGTAGTCTCCCATTGTTTTCAAAAGTGCATTAAAGCAGTTTGTGCTGCACTGGCAAAAGTAATTCATCACTTGATGGATGATGACCCTTTTAATATGACCAAACATGGATTTGTAGCTCCATAAAGTCAGAAATCATTTTATTTGTATTGAAAGCAGCTCCATTCCACTGGAACTGAAAGTGGAGAAATCAATGCACGTCTCCACCTAAATTTGCCTGCCACTCTGCCTTAACTTTATGTTTTGACACTTCATTGCAGCCAGAAGAAGTATGTAACAGTGCACTGTAATGGAAAACATAAAAAAAAAAAAAAGGTGCCCATTAATGGATTTTTGAAAACAATGGGAGGCTGTAAGCTCTGGGAGGTAGCACAAACCAACAGAGGAACACACAGAGGTTCAAGACAAGCAGCGCCATTGGTGGGCTTCGGCCATGTATACTGTAGTCAGGGGAGAATACATGACGCTGGTGTTTTCTTTTAAATATCTATAAATCATTGCTGCATTGATTCATTGAGACATTAATTGAATTACTCCAAACAAATGAGACCAATTACCAGACATTGCGTTTGTATTGTGAGCCACTGGGTCACACTCTGCTGGGTTGAGTCCTTGCAGCATTAAAGAGAAAGTAATAAGCACATTTACTCCACATCCACTGTTCCAACTGCATGGTTTGGACAGAGACCTGCATTAATTGAGGGTGATAACACTGTGTAGCACTCAAACAACACTTTCCACATAAAATGTCCTCGATTGACCTTTTGTTAATATACAAATATTGCTTACAGCAGCTTTAAACTAACCTAACGTGCACAAGGTCAACGCTCAAAGTGGGCCGATGGAGTAGCAGTAGCAGAGCAGCAGAGATGAAAGGTCAGCCAGCTGAACACAACTTTCATTCATAATCAGGCAGCCATCGCTGGCTGCAAACGGTGGGCGGGGAGGAGGGTGCGAGACTTGGCCGCCTGTCAAGACCAGCCGCAGATTAAAACTCCATCGATCCGACTGTAATTTATTTATCAATTCAACAAAAAAATTAAACATTGACCTCGTTCTTTGAAAATCCCCCTTCCTTTTAATCTCATTGGACGTAGTGTCTTGAATACCAAGCGAGCGCTCCATCTGGGAGGCCTTCTCTTTTCCAAAAAGTTAAACAAGTCATGGTGAAAAAAAAAAAGCATCTTTCTCTTTCTTCCTATCGCTTTAAGAGTTCAAAAGCGAGACTATTAAAAGCTCTATACTTCAGTTCCTGCTTTGCTGCATATCCCAAACCCTTAGGACGTCTACTTCTGACAATAAACAAACTCATACATTTCACACCGCCGCGCCAAAACCTCAGTTCCTTTCTCCGCCATCCGTATTCTCGTCACTCCTCCCGCTCTTCTGATCTTTTCTTCCCTCTCTGGCTATCGCTGGGTGCTATCTTCCTGGGTGCTGTTACATACTGTAACTTTCTTATCACCACATCAAAGCCTTGTCTCTTCTCTGCCCCCCCCCCCCCATCCCCCCATCTCTGCCCTTCTCTGTCCAACCCGCCTGTTACAGATGTGTAGAGTTTCTCCTAAAACTCAAATCCTGCTGACTGCAAAAAACAACAACTCATCGCATCATTATAAAATCTTCATCCTTTCCTCTCTTCTCCCTCCCTTCTATCTCACCCTCCCTGCTCTGCCCCCTCCCACCCACCTGCCCCCGCTCGGAACAGAATAATAAGGTTACCTCGCTCGCGCTCATGTCAAACAGCCTCTCCTCCCTCGTCCCCTCACCTCGCGCCCTGCTCTCTGTCGTCCTCCTCACCCCTTCCTGAACCCTCCCCATGACCGGCCCTGTAATCCAATTAAAAGCACATTAGGACCAAATGAATAGCAGTAGATTTAATTAGCTGCTGACGAAGGTTGGCTTGATGGCTGGCTGCCTGGCAGTCGGGGCGGGTGGATGGGGCGCGGAGGCTCATGGGGGAGGCAAGCGTTGT